>NW_010238079.1:1907-129374 GCF_000690775.1 Eurypyga helias | reverse complement strand
GCTGAACCTCTTTGCTAACAAGCTAATCCTTCTCTTTAATGTAGTCTGCCACAAGCTCCTTCTCTTGCTCTGCAAGGCTTGCTTCTTCAGCAAAACAAATAAGCTGCTCCATTAAATGTTTTGGACTTGTGCTGCCTTTCAGGGTTTTGTTTAGCTCAAGCGGACAAGTCCTCATCCCAGGACAAACCCGGCTCTCCCTCTCTCTCTGTCTTTCCCTGCAGTGTTACTTGAGTCCCCAGTCTGAAATGCTGTAATAGCACAGAATAACCATTTAGTTGAATACAATCACACAATTGTGTGACAAGACAAATGTAATGTAGAAGACAGGGGAAATGTGATCCTAAACTCAGGGCATCCATTCTGCACGAGAACAGTTGAGAGCTATGTAGTTTTTGAAAGCCAGTCTCCTCTTGACAATTACCTTCAATTAATGGTACACTGCACTAAGCAGAAAATAAAAACTATGCCATTAAATCCTTTGGTGCAGTCTGGAAGGGTTCCAGGTTGGCTCTAAACTACCCTAAAGAGCCTGCGTTCATATTACATAGTTATAACTTTACAGGCCTAAAAGAATATGAATCAACAGTCATTTATGCTGTCCCCTACACTTGACAAAGCTTATGTCTGAGAGTTTTAATCCTGATGTAACTAGAATATATGGAGGCTGTTTTGCACTGAAAATATAAACCTGTCCACAAACATCCTCTGCTACTTTAAAACCAAATAGCTACTATACATATACTTCTTTCATTGGCATGTATTTCATAGAAATCTACTGAAAGAGTAAAAACTTGCTTGTCTTTGCTATGAGCTTTATGTCAGAACCTATTAACTTGAAACCAGGCTCTTTATTTAGATCTTCTCTGATGCATGGGTTTTGGGTAAGCTATGCAAATTGTAGAGTGGTCAGCCAGGATTGTTGAGTGTAAGGTGTCCTAGGATGCCCCAACTCACCTGTCCCAGCCCCATCCCACAGTGAGGAGAGAGTTGGAATGTATGGGAGCAGGTGTCACCTCCTCACTATCCCTTTGGCCATGTGACAATTTCATTGTACAGAAAGGTCAAGAAGATTGGATGCTCAGGCTAGAGCTCATCCAAAAGTTATGATGAAAGGGTTGAGAGGTGAGAGATCATGCTCTGCAAAAATTCAAGCTTTCTGCTTTTAATTGTCTCCTTTGGCTTTAGGACTTATGCCTCTGTGGACTAAAGTATTTTCTAAGTTGCAACTTGGTTAAAATTCTTCTGTCTAAAAAGTTCAGATGTGAAAACGTGTTTGCCATTAGACAATATCTTTAAAGGGTAACACCTCTTTCTATTAAAGAAAATAAAAAGGTAAAAACTAAGTAGTTTTTTCCTAAAGAAAAAAATATTTTCTTCAGTTTTCAGCCAGAATGTTTGCCTTTCAAAGGCAGACACGCTTTGGTTTGGTTTGCATTTGAACAACTCTAAACATGCTCTTTAATAGTTTAAGCATCATTGCCACAGTCTCCAGCAGCACATAAGACTGGAACAGTCTTTGGGCTACAGGTTTCTGCACTCAGATGCAGTAAATAGATGTGGGAAAGAAGGAGGATAAGATGTGAACTTCTCTGAGGCATTGCTGGGTCCCAGAAACCTGATCCCACTCCCTGGGGGGAGTGACTTGGAACACAGGGAGATACCACATTGCCTCCAAGTCATGGTCTAACATCCAGAGAGCACAGGATTATTACCACAGCCCAGCTCAGTGATCTGGTGCCTGTCCTCCCTATGAAAAGAGTGTCTGAGATGTCCCCAGGGAAATTAAACACATTTCACTTGAGCATTTCTCATGTGGGACCACAAAGTCCTTCAGATTCTCCCAGCAAGCGGTGTGAGAGTTCATAACAGGTAATCGTGACATGCATCTTTTCCAGTTTAATTACAAATAAGCTCCTAATGCATCTTTTCACTTTTGTCTTAGTTCACTGTGGCAACTTTTTAGCTTTCCTTGCTTCTTTTTACCCACTAGTATGACAGGTACAATAATATTTCCTCATGTTTTCCTGTCTGTGACATCTAGCCAATATTTTTGGCAGCTCTGAAGAGAGACCAGTACACTTCCTATCTCCCTGGGGCATTGCAAGGCTTCACCAACATCCCTCATATTTTTGAGATGTTTAGAAATTAACTCTTGAAACATGAAGTACAATGGTAAAATCTTATCAATAGTCTTTAGAATGACTATACTTTCATTGTATAATTTCATAGATTTTAATTGCCTTGTTTCCTAAAACTCTTCAGACAAACTGTACTTCAAGTTAACCTTTAATCATTAATACAATTTCATTTGACCCCAAAATATCCACGCTGTTTAGAGCTTTGCTTCCAAAACACATGCTTATTCAGACTCAAAAAGAGAAAGATGTGCTCAATACACAAGATGTCAAACTGAGATTAAACCCACTAAGGTCTACAAAGCCTGCTGCAAAAATGATAACTATCTTTGTCAAAATCCCAAGCAAAAACATGTACGTCAAGTGAGATTGTCGATAAAATATGAATATCATGGTAAGACTAAGTTGTGGGTTAGTTTCAAAGAATTTTTTTTTCTCTGAGATGCAAAAATTATCTCAAATCTTACAACCCATTTCTGAACACTGCATTTATAAATTCTGATGACATGGGTAGTTTCCTTCTATGGCAACACATAACTACAAAAGACCTGTTTATTAAAAAAGGTTTCTGTGCATTTATGTGGTTCATGGAGGGATTCGAGGTACTAATTTTTTATTTCTAATGTGTCTGGCATTTGTTACATTCATACCTGTAAACCTACAGCTTTCTCACACTGGACATGTTCATTGTGAAAGATGAAAACCAGAAGATAGGACATTTGATTCCCACAGAGACATCATCTGCCACAACATAGTTAAAAGGTTTTTATCTAAATGATATGGTGGGGATTTCTCTGCTTTGGAGGGCTGTTCTGAGCTGCAGCTAACCCTATTATCTCAAGGGGTCCTCATGTCAATTCCAGTCCAAATCCTCCCCCGCTATCCACTGTAACTATTTATCAGGGATGCGGTAAGGTTTAATTTAAGCATTTCTTGAACGTTTATTTGTTAGACATTGCTTGTGAACTGTACAACAAAAAATACAGAAACAAGCACCAATTTTTGCTTCATAGATAATGCAATTGGAGTCACTGAAGCTTTGTTTTTATTTATGGGAACAGATAGTATTCCTACAAAATGTGAAAAGAGCACCCACTGATAAATAACTGATTTTAACCCAGGCAGAGCATGAGCTGGAAAATTCACCCTGTAACTGTGTCAAAGTTTAATTTGATTTAGATCCTTTTAGATCTTGATTCATAGTCTTTGGGCAATAGACACTCTACAACATTAGGATTAACTACACCAAGACGTGATCTTCCAGCTTGAGGTGCATGGCACACTGTAGTCAGGGTGAAAAAAAACAGGGGAGCTTTGTCTTTTAGGCATTTGTTCAGTAGCTACAAAAGTACTGGCATCAGGAACATCCTGCTCATGCAAGGGTCACTGGGTTCTGCTGTTTAGTGAAACGTGGGATGAGGACACTGAGATTTTTTCTGTGTGCTAAGAGAAGATGGGATAACACCACCAAATTTTTCATGTACATGGTCAAATTTGTCTTTGCAGAGATATATTTTGGTAACAATACATTTCTCTTATCAGAGTCCTTCCACATTCTTAAAATCCTGCAGTACCCCTTCCCCCTCAGAGGTCCTTCAGTTTCCAAGGCTTCCTTCCCTCTGCTATTGCCCCAGTTTTTCAGTTTGCTGGTTTCATGAGGGTCCTTTTCTCTGCTTCCTAGTCACTCTGAATTCATCTCTTCTATGTCTTGGTAATCAGCAGCAGTAATTAATGAAATTGAGTTATGTCTGATACTTAGGTAAATATGGACATGTACATTCCCTCTCACACAGATTCACACACACACAGAGCGGTTGGGGTTGGAAGGGACCTCTAGAGATCATTTAGTCCAACCCCTCTGCCAGAGCAGGATCACCTAGAGTAGAGCACACAGGAACAAGTCCAGGGGCTTTTGAAAGTCTCCAGGGAAGGAGACTCCCCCCCCTCTCTGGGCAGCCTGTTCAGTGCTCTGTCACCCTCACAGGGAAGAAGGGTTTCCTCATGGTCAGGTTGAACCTTCTGGTTTCCAGTTTATGGCTATTGCCCCTTGTCCTGTCACTGGACACCACTGAGAAGAGCCTGGCCCCATCCTCCTGACACCCACCCTTTAGATATTGATAAGCATTGATAAGATCCCCCCTCAGCCTCCTCTTCTCCAAGCTATAACAGAACCAGCTCTCTGTGCCTTTCCTCATATGGAAGGTGCTCCAGTCCCTTCATCATCTCAGTGGCCCTGCGCTGGACCCTCTCCAGTAGTTCCTTGTCCTTCTTGAGCTGAAGACCCCAGAAATGGACACAGTACTCCAGGCGAGACCTCATAGACACAGAGTAAAGGAGGAGGATAACTTCCCTCAACCTGCTGGCCACACTCTTCTTAATGCACCCCAGGATGCCATTGGCCTTCTTGGCTGTGAGGGCACACTCTTGGCTCATGGTCATCTTGTTGTCTGTGGTTTGGATTTTTACCATAACTTCAGCATAGCTCTTTACCAAATTAATGCTGAATAATTAATCAATAGTAAGAATCCTTGTATTGAGGCAGTTGAATTAGGTAGTTGTGGAAATCTAGTTTTGGATTTGCCTATCTGCTGCAAGAATCCCACTTTTGCTTCTTTGAACAGGCTTAGATTTCACTCAAGTCAAACCACTTTTGAATTACACAAGACATTTTACCTGAATAAAAACCCAGAACAAAAGTGAAAGATAACTCCAAGATTTGTCTTATGTGACCAAAAGGAAAGACAGCTCTAGCTCAGCTATTTTGATGATTCATCTGTGAACTGTACAAGTCTTAACACATCCTATCATTACGATTTCCCTACTCCCACCTTCTTCTTAGCTTCACCCACCTGTTGCATCTTGCCTTCTATATTGCAAGCTGTTTGGAGCAGGTACGTTGTTTACTCTGTGTATGTAGTACAATGTGTAACCCAGTTTAGGCTCTTAAACTCTTATGTAAAAATAAAAGTAAAAAGTGTAATGAACATCAGAGATAAGCAGTGGTAATAGTAAGATACTGATTAGTTTTAGGATAGGAACCTTTAAAGTGTGTTTTATTTTTTAATAATGATATAATTAATGTGTGATATTGATCTCAGTGTAAAATCTGATTAGAAAGTAGGCACCTGTTGTTTTTTCTGCAAAGTAGTTAAATGAGGTCAGCACTTTAAGCTTTCTCCCCTCCCTTCCTTGCAGCCAGGGGTTGACCTTGCCTTGGTTAACATGAGATAAAACTACAGGGTCTTGGAAAATGAACATGCACTGGCTATTCACTGGTGACAAAGCTGGAGTGTTTCAAGGAGGGAAGAGAAGGCTGTCAGCTGTTTCCTTGGTCTAACATTCCATGGACTTCACCACACAGGATGTCTTTCACGATGACATTTCTTGTGGTTTGTCTTCCATGCATACCATGAGGAATTATTTAGCCCTTTCCAAAGGTGTCACCAAAGATGTATCTGGTGAGAGGTAAAGATCCTAATGTCAGCTAGATTCACACCCTTGCCCAAGAAGATATGGGCTCACCTGCCTGTTGTGCTGATCCCCTCCACCACGTATCTGTTTGAACAAGAGTGTTGCTCTCTGTTTGGCAATAGAGTATTTAGCAGGCACCAGTCATCAATCAAAGCATTATCAATAATAATAAAAATGAGACATTGGACATAATGGGAAATTAATCACAAATGGCAAGGGAAGCACCTCAGTGCAGGATGAGCTTTTCTGTATATTGAAAAAGGAGAATTCTTCTGCCAGCCTTCAGGAAGGGAAACACTGAGTATAATTCTGAGTTACGCTAACCCCTTTCCCCCTGCTCTGTAAAGGGAATGGTGTATGACCACTCTGTTGACAAATGTTGTAAACTTCAGGGTGGCATAAATTGTCCTCATATAGTCCTACAACAGTGAAACAGGGCAACTGTTTCCTGAAGCATTGGGAATTCAGATTTCCAGTGCTTGGCAACATGATTTGAATAATTTCAGGACTTATGAATGAGAAAAAAAAATTATAATTATCACTTTTCTCCTTCTTGCATGGGCTCCTCAACAGGTACCAAGAGAACTGCAGTGATTAAAAAGGCTGAGTAACAACTTTGATTGAGTCTGATTAATAAAGTATTAAAGCTGATTGAAACCTGAACAAATAAAATGAAAGTCCTTCTTAGTATATCAACAAGTTGAACTTACGTCACCAGTTATAACTACTTTTTGTTACCCTCTCTCCTGAACTGGAAAATGATTCATTCTTTCATTATGACAGTTATGACCTGAATATCATGCTGAGCTAAATGAAGCTTGCTTTTACGTTACAAAAATCTACATGGCACAGAGATAGTGTGTGTCTTTCAATAGCTGCTGTTCCAGAGTATTTTTTTAAACCAAAGCCTATTTTACTCCTGTAATTCAGTGACATGATTTCATGCAGAATGAAACGAAATCAACGTATATTCATGTTAAGTCACAGAACATACATTTAACTAAGAAATGTCCAGTTTAAGCAATGATGTATCTGTTCCTGGTAAAACACTGGTACAGGAATCCTTATTGCTTCAGCTTTTAGTTCACAGGAGTATGGGGGTGTCTGGTCGGTGTTGTGGGGTGTTTATGAGGTTGGCAGCTGCAGATGCAAAAACATGGAAGAAGTTAGGTGGCTAGCAAAGACCTTTGAAGATCTGGTAGTCCTTTAGCACACCATCAGCTGAGAAGTACTGGGCAATATACACTTGACACACTTGATATGAGACTCCTTTTTCACAGTATAAACCATTTTAGCATTCCAGACTCACATCTCTCCTTCAAATGCAAGCCAAATTCTGGCTGGCACTAAAATGGAAGGGTACTGTAATCATTTTGAGGTGCACTGTCCCTTGAAGGAGAAACCTGATCTAGTTTAGTCTCCAGCGTATAGGACCCCTTTCTTTTTGCTGGCATCTTCTCATGATGGTAATGACCTGAAACAGAGGAACATGAGACCAACACCAGGATCAGATCAAAATTAATCTTTCCCCAAATCCTATTTTCAATAGTGAATAATAGAAGATATTGTGGAAAACACAATGACAATCATGGATTTACATCATCTTTAGCTGAAATAATCTAGATCGTAATGTGTGATCTTTCATGGACTATTCTGTTTGTTTGACTAATTTCTTCTCTAACCCATTCCTTACTATTACCTTCACAACAACCTGTGGCAATAAGGTCTACAATAGCATGAAAAAATATGTTTTCCTTATGTTAAAGGAACACACAGTTCGTAAACATGTAGGTTACAATCATCCTCAGTAGACTCTTTTCCAAGGTAGATTCCTACTTGGTTTAGTACTTTCTTAGGTTTTCTAAGCTCAGCCGATGATAGCATTATCTTTCTATAACCGTAGGGAAGCCACAAAGACCTACCTTGTTATCACTTCTGCATTATATCTAATGATAGCCAGAGAGAAGTTTAGCTTGCTAGAGCAATCACCATCCAAACTAACAAACACTAAGACCATATTGTATCGAGCCTTCATGCTTATTGTCCTGTGACAAGAGCATTGAAAGACTGTTTCCTGAATTACAAAGCACAATGTTTCTTGGAGCAGCTCCTCCAAACTCTGGAGCAGGAATTGGATATCTCAGGTCTCTTGAGGAGGATTCTGTAGGATTTTTCTAGGTTGCATTTTGCAGGAGACGGGGCAAAACTTTAGAGATCACAGTTACAAACTGATTTTCTAGCGGAAGTTCATCTAAGTCTGACCATGTACAAATCTCTTTCAACAGCTACCTCTTTATTGAGATATATGGACAATTTCTTTAGGAACACACCTCTACTCATCTGCTCCTACTGAAAAATTGTCACCAGAAGTCAGAGAAGATGTTGGTTTCCATTAGAATGCATGATGCACATTAGAAACAGAGAAGGGGTTCCAGAACTTAAGGGGATGAGTACTTATGAAATGTGCACAATAATGCAGTTTAATGGTTTCATTTAATAATAATAATAACGGCAATTAGTAACTGACTCAAGCAGACCTTTTTTTGAGATGTCGAATTGTATTAGAACACTCAGTTGCATCTCAGTGACACAGAATTTGGGGCTCATGAAATCACTCAAAAGTGAGGCACATTCCTTAACAGGGGTAGGATTACCTTTGGGTTGCTGAGACTAGGAAAAGTGCCTGTTGAAATATAAAATGCCTTTAATCTGCTGAAAAAGAAAATCAAAGACTAGGGCAGAGGAAATGTACTGTCATTTTCTGTTAAGGAGCTCATTTTTTGCCTCCTTTTAGAACCATTAGAAATTACTTCAGGCACAATTTAATAATCTACATCAGTATCCCAGGAGTTAAGATAGCAAATGATATTATGACAAAAATGTGTTAAATAAAATAAACCTCAGTAAAAAAAATGTTGCTTTTTCATCAGATTCCTGAATAATTCAAGAGCTGTAATATCCAATTTTTAATTTTACTTAAATGGGGATATTCTTCCTGTTAAATGACAACAGTAGTTTAGTATAAGGCATACACAGTGGAGCAGAATGAGGTTAAGATTAGGTGTTATGTAAGAGATTGTGTAATATAACTCTTTTGCATGTGATTGTGCAATTTTCAGTATTAATTGTAAGCAATTATCTATGTTCTTTGGATACTGTTGTTCTCCTACCTCCCTGATTCTGTGGGTCACATTCCAAAAACTTCATGCAGGGGAGAGAGGTAGGGAGCACAAGGGAATTCCTGCCACATTTCAGAGCTGAGAGCCACAGCTCTCATCAGATTCATGCTGTTGCCTGGCGGAGGTGGGCTGGGTGATCTTGCCTTAGCAGGCTTGCCTTACTTCCTCCCATATCTAAGAACTTAGCTTAGCTTGGAAACTCGTGTCCTGTGCACTGATAGTCCCTCAACCACCATACTGTCCTAGCACAAGGTGACAACTGTCACATATGATCCACTTGTGACTAAAGAGCCACAGCTCGGACCTTACCTGCTACTTCATGCATACCATGGACTAAATGCATAACAATGAGAAAGGTTGATTCCAACGGACATTAAATGCACTTAAGAAGAAAAGTCTGAGATGACCTAAAGTTGTTTCAACACGATTTTTGCCCTCAACTTTTAGGACAAGGACTTTATTGGTCTTTTAAGCATTGAACTAAATGGTATAACATCCCTTCTACCCTTTAAGTAGTAAATAACACTAGTTTGCAGGCCAGCACGCATTTATTTTTTAGCACCCCTGCTGAGCGCCATAAGGTAGGTAGGATAGCTGGGGATAAAGGCTGGGACAATTGACAAAGTCTGCTTTTCAGGTTTCTGAAAGGTACTCGGGATACAAACCCAGGGAATATGCTGTTCCATTGTGGACTTCACTCAAAATGAGTAAGATTCATCCCACCAAGTATAGATGTTGAAAATGAAGGCATCTATGTCTCCACAAGTCATTCCAGTTTCTCTTCACAGTCAGGGGAAATCTGGCTGATATATCCCATGAAGACCAGAGCACTATTCATCGCATTCTCAAATATTCTTCTTAATTAGGTCAGATGAATCATGCCTAGAAGTGCCTGTCTTTCTCCCTTAACTGTGAGGAAAGCTGGAGAAGAAAAGTTCAGGTACAGACGTAAAAAATGTATATGTATGCCAGAAATCTGCTGAAATGAATCATATTCTAATTTTCTATTCCTCAGTGTCTCATGTGTTAGAAGGAGATACCAGTATAACCTTACTACTGTAAGATTCACTACGTGGAAAATAATAGATTTTTTTTTCCTTACAAATGACCAATTTATGCTATAGCCTATGCATTTTAAAAATCAAATAGCAAGTAAAATTATGTGTTACTAGTCAAATTAAAAAAAAAAAACCCTCCTAGGCTTATTGACATAAACTTTCCTCCTAGTTGATGTTATCTCTTTTCAAATTATATTAGATCATATCTTACCAGGAGAGCAGGCTGGTTAAGTGTAGAACTGAGTGTGATGACACACCACTTTTTCTCCACTTAGCTCCAAAAATTTGAATGGCGATTCTGCTATTATGATATTGCCACATAACTAAAGCTAGATGCACATTCATGTCTTCCTTCTTTCTCCAAAGAAATCATGAAACTTACTTGTGATCTTGCTTAATAGTAAAATGTTGTCCAGTCTGGATGGACAGAAGGAAATAAAGAAACAAAAGGAAATAATTAATGTTAAACCTGTAAATATAAAATTGCTGTTATTGAGACTAAGCAAGCAACATCAAAACCACATTAGACCTACTCCATCTGTCCTATATAATGCTTCAACACAAGTCCAACAAACCTGGTGTCCCCCAATACCTTCAAATAACTTTATAGTGCTCTCCAAAGCATTCAAAACATACCTTAATGAAAAACCCCATTCTGGGGGGTTGTGCAACAGCCATTGCACTATTTCTAGCCCTTTAAGCTAAACCAGAGGGCAATAATAGCAGACGGACTAGATTTTCATGGTAGGTCCCTTCCAACTGAACCGTTCTATTCTATCCTATTCTAGTCCAGTCGAGCCTAGCCTATTCTAGTCTAGTCTATTAAAAATACTCTATTCTAGTAGTTATTAATGATGCCCAATAAAGACCTGAGCTGAGTTTAGAAGTGGCTGGTCCACCCAAGAGGGGACAATCTCCAAGTAGTGGAAAAGGGAAAGCAGAGTGTTTATATTTAGATGTTCATCTTCAGCAAGATGAAAGCAGGCTCACCAAAAAGAAACAAAAAAATGGAAAATCTGTTTTATACAAGACTACACCATTCAGGTCCTCTCGGTTGTGTGTCACTTTCATAGCATCAACAAAGACCCATTTCCAGGAGACCAGTGTACTGAAACTGAAAGCTTCAAGGAGAATCAGGTTTTATAGCTGTACTGACACTTAGGTTATCTATGCATTGAGCTATCAATGTGCACTTTAACTCCAGGACCATACAGTGTGCCAATGAAATATTTAATATGAGAGTTATTCAATAACATGTGGAAATATGAATCTATCCTGTATCTCTTTGCATCAAGAAGATTAATTAATTGTGTGATGAGAATGCCATTTTCAGCTTACAGTGCAAGCTGGGAGAAACTGCAGTGATCCTTCTGGCTTTAATAACTGTGCATTTAGTTCAAGGAAGGAAAAATTAATTTAGTTATTATACTGGAGGACTTTATCATTTTGAGATTGAGCTGTAGTAGAACTTATGATCTTTATATTAAGAGCAATGAAAGTATAGATGCCTTTTTCAGTATCAATATTGTTTGTTTGTTTAGTTGGTTTAGACCATGCAAATTCAGTTTCAAATTGTCGCAGAGAGTGGAACAAGACACTGCATGCCCTCTGTGACACATAGTGTAGGTTATGTAGTTAAATCCATCCCTAATACACCAATCTACAGGCATATGAACCAGAATGCTCCTGATCCTGAGCTTTTACTTAAAACTCTTCTTCCGCAATGCCATTTCTTCTGGTCTGTGAAAACCCAGGGTCAGCAAATCCTGTGTTTGCTACTGCAGATCATGATGATGAGAAAGGTAAAGATTATATCGATCTCAAAGAATATTGAGACTGTGAGATCCTGTAATACATTGTGACCTGGAGATATTGTCTGCTAGAAATAGCAAGAGTGTACATGCTTAAATCTTATGAAAATGGGTCCTTGCAATTTATGTATCAATTTCAAGTGTAATATACAGTAACTAAAAAATCTAGGGACATTTATGAGCTGGCAAAAACCTTTACATATCCTTCTTAGAACAACACCTTTAATGAACTCTCAACGCTGCAGCTTAATTTCATCATGTGCTAGCGTGTCTCATTGAAGAGAAATCCTGTTGATGTCTGGCTGATCTTTGAAAGCTAGAGATAAGAAATTCTTTGTCAATGTCAATAATGGTACAATGAAATGAACTATATACATGCACTGAGAGCACTTGTATCTATAGGGGGAGCTGCTTAAGAATTTTTTTCAGTGGGATGTTTTATAGCACAAAAAGTGCCAAATCATGCACTTTTCTTTTTTTCCTCCTGAGAAGTTATTTTTGTCTAAGGAATTATTAGTCTAAGGAAGGATGGTGTAGGGCAAAACAAATGCCAATCACATGGTATTCACAACAATAAACTGGGAAGAAGCTTGTTCGAGTCCCTGCTCTGAATCACAGCAATGTAGTTTTCTAAAACCAGAATAGATTTACTATGCACAAGCCTTTCAATAGCTTTTTAGAAAAGAGGTAGAAACTGAAGGCTTCTGTCATTGGATAAAACACAAAAAGGAATTTCCTGATATTTTTCAGATGACATTGGGAGGAGGGGTTTTCTATACGCATACACTGCTGTGAGCATGTACAGGTGAAAGCATCCTAGAGGATATATAGTTATACCCCACGATTAACTTAGGGCAGACATTGTTTTCCTGGGAGGCTAGAAGATGACAAAAATTCTCAATAATCCAGCTCTCCTGTCCTGTAACAGCCTCTCCTGTTCCCATTGGGACTGTCCTCATAGCCCACCCAGGTTTAAATCCCCCACGAGAGCTCTTCCCAGAGTCCCAAGGACCTTTACACACCTTTATTGTCTTTTGGGTCCACTATTTGGGGAGGGAGATGTAGCACTGGACAACCAATCTCAAGAAGCATTGTCTACTTAGAGGATGTGTCAGTGGAATCGACAGGGAGGAAACATAAATTGCTGCTAGCTTTTAGCCTTTCATTTATGGACTTTTCTGTCTCTGTGTTAAATCTGCTATTTACTGCACAGGAGTGATAAACTGAGACCATACAAACTTTCAGATACCACTATATGCCACATTTTATTCCATGAATTGGCCCTATCCTGTAGTATCTTGGAAAAAAGTAAGTGAATTAAGTGAATTTGTGAGCTGCCACTGTCCAGTATTAGATTATGAGGAATTAACATTAAAGTTAGTGTCTAGGAGTTTTTTTCCCAAGTTTTTCTATTCATAGCTACAAGAGGGCAATGCCACATCCCATGAAAGAAGGGGCATATGCCAAAGAGCCTGGTTGTTTCATTGACTTTGCCCTTAGTACAACCTTATATGTAAAACCATGTGTTTCCCTTCCAGGTCACCACAGCATTTGGCAACGATGCGCAAGTGCAGGTCCCTCGATGTACTTGTGCCATTGCTTCAGTGACTGGTCATTCTAATTGGAGTTACAGTCATGTAAAACAAAAGAGATAATGGATAAAGACACTGTCCTATCCTTTTCAAATTCTTAAAATAATCTATGCCCTTAAAGATCGGGGCAGGAAAATACTGAGAGTATTTTTAAAAAATATCTTTTCAATCTTTCCAAAACATTTCTCTGTACCATGCCAGAGAATATTGTCAATTTTTTTTTCCTTTGCTTCAGAAGTTTCATGTTCATATAATCCTAGAAACTTTGTTTCCTTGTTGCATATTAACAAATATTTCCATATTCCAAGAAGAACAACTAATTATGGTATTTGAAAAAAAAAATATTCTGCTGTTGGTGGCTTTTAAAACTGGAGAAGTTTTAAAAGTCATGATATTACATGTACATTCTTGAAGACCAATATCTAACTGATTAGATCTCTGAAAAATGAATTTACTTATTTTCTTGAAAATCCACAGTAAATGGAAGAATTATCCAAGGCTTAAAGCTGAAAATTTGGGGAATGTTTCATTTATATAAAAAAAGGCCAAATTATTAGCACTTAACAGAACTTAATTATTTTAATACAGCAGAGTTGTTATATTTTTTAATGAATTATATAAAGCAGTTAATATTTTAAAATAAGTCAAGATTAACGTAGACAAGTTGATTCTTACCTTATGCACCCTTATTAGAAAATAGTGTGACACTGTTGTTTCATCTGAGTTAACCGTGCTTCACAATTATAAAAAAAAAAAAAATTATTGGAGCTAAGGATCCTAATATACTTTCTTAAGTCTGAGTTTCATAGTGTAAGTATAGCAGAAAATGACCTTTGCAATGCATTTCTTGAAAAAAAACGGAGCCTGCTTTGAAATGAAAAAATTGTATGTTAATTGTTATATGTTAAAAGTCTGTATTTGACTTTGGATGTCCAGGGACTGATGGCTTATACTGCTGTTGCTTTTTAGATGCAAGTTAACCTGATACTGAGGGAAAGGAGAAAATCTGATTCCTTGCTTTGCAGCACTGCAATGTGTCCAGTCATGAATCAGATGCGTCCTAGGAAATAATAATAGTAAAAAAAAAGATTGCAGGGTTCAGGGCTTTTTTTAAAATGATTCACCAAGATGTTCAAGTTCACATGCAAGATTTGAATACAGACAAATATTTAGCCTGTGGTTGCTCAGAAATAAAAACAGCAACTAAATTTTCACCATAATATTAATTTGCCTCTTTTTTAGTTTCCCTTACCAGGAATTCAGTCTCACTAGATTCAGGACATGTCAAATTCCTTGAATTAATTTATTAATTTGACATTAATCATGCTGGTTTTTGCTTTTATTGTCTCAGAATCTACTCTCATTTGTGATCTAGTTCCCTTTTAAAAACATTCATTTAAAGGGATTTTCGTAAGGTTTTCTTTCTGGGAGGATTTATCAGTGCTTTCTAAAACATGCTCAACAGTCGTCGGTTTTTTCTTTTTTTTTCAAGATGCAGGTAAGAAAAACTGCTTTTAAATGTTATACCAGAACCTAACAAAAACAAAAACCTCACCTTGCCCACCATAAAAACAACAATGGCATATTTAAGGAAACATTTGTCAGGGGAAGCAGAATGAAATACCTTCCTTATAAAACATAATTTTGCTCATACAAGGGACAATCTGTTTCATTTGTTGATGTTCACATTAGGATCCATTTGATTTAAACATATCTTCACTTTGGAGGAAAAAATGCAATGCATTATTAATGACTCATAGTATATGAGAAATGAGTATATGAGTCAATATTGTTCCAGTGCTGTGCATTATTAAGAATAAGTTAAAGTAGGTCAGCACAGCACATGAAGCTAAATAGACTAATAATGCATTCTATGGGTAGACATTCATCTACCAAGGAGTCATGCGTTATGTGCTGGCACCAACACAAGATAAGGATTTTGATTTGTGGATTTTCAAGATCACATTTGTACTGAAAAAAAAATCAGCCTCTTCAGTTTCTTCCAAATTCACTCTCACTTTTATTAAAGGGGCAGAGCTGGGTCTGCTTTTGCTCAAAATTCAGGGATTTGCTGGGGAGATAGTTAGTTTGATTTTTCAAAAGCAAAATCTGGTTTAGATATATGAAAAGAGATGAGATGATAAATGAAGCTCATAATTAAATATTCCCCTCAAGTGTTTACAACTTAATCACAGAAATTTTGTACTAGCTCATGAGTGTCGGGACCTAAAACAGGCTAGAAACTAAAATGAAAGTAATCACTGTGTTTTTGTCCAAATTAAAAGATTTGCTGAAAGCAAAGTACTGAGCACCAAACAAGGAAGAGTTACAAAGTTAATGTGGCTTGGATAGCTGATGCTGCATTTTAAGCACTGATCAGTGCAAAAATGTTTTTTTAAATTGTCATCAACACCCATTCAGGGAAGTTCCTCTTCCAAACGTATTGGAAAATAATAGTATGGCATTCCATTGCTATTAAGCCTCAAAGCCAATGTATCACATCTGTTTAGGTTACAAGTTAAAACTAGGTTATCATGCTCAGTTTTGTTTTTGTTTTTGTTTTTTTTTTCTTGAATATCATTCATCATCAATAAGAGAGATATTATAATAGAAAATTATCCTACAGTTCCATTCCTGATCTCTGAGCCAAAAGCTAAGTTGTCTTCCCAGAGCTAACTGTACTAAAATGCAGTTAAAATGATCAAGTGTGAGTCAAATACACAAAAAGAAAGGGTTATTAAGCAAAGAGGTACCACCCTTTGATGGACTTACACTTTAAGCAGCATGTTTTGCTCTCTGCTAGCTGCATTATAAAACCAAAGGGGAATATCTCCTCTTTTGTTGTTTTTTAAAGGATAGATTTAGAGCCATTCAAGTTAAATTTTAAGTATGCTGGCTCCATGTTTTCCCAAGTATTAAATCATCCACAGGATGGTATTCATTTCCATAGTCTAAAAATTGGGGATACTATAGAGAAAGATTGACCACCATGCTGCTCCTGCCCAATGTGCAGTCAAGTGTGGTTCCCAAGCTGGGGTCTGACCCCTGGCTTTCTGTGCCTGGTGGAGGCATGATCCCTACCTGAACTGTTCTGACATGAGTTCTGGATGTTTCACTTGGACATTTGCTGCAGACCTTCTCCTCTCCCACGCTGAGTCAGAAGGAGATAGAAAACCACCAGCATCTGTACTGCAAACTGTACCCACCACTTCAGCTTATTTTCTAGCCATAAAATCTAGTTAATAAAGTGGAACTTGCCAAATGAATTGGGCACTCCCTGGAAGAGAAAAACACAGCATGAACTCGGTGCACTTTTTTACCAGAACATACTCTTGCATAAGAATTTAATGATTCATGTATATTGCTTAAAGATGAGCTGCATACAAGAGAAAAACAAGAAACAATGTGAGATTTTCTCCTGCTTTGTTTGTTTCAATATATAAGTAAACAATTACATGTGTTGTTAGGTATTTAATTTTAGTTTTGATTTTTTTCCTTATGTTTTCATAAATGCAAATAGCAGATGTCTGGTGGAGAATAAAAAGAAATAATAATATAATCAAACTCAAGACAGTGAAAGATAAGCATTTTAAATTCATATTTTAAAAAATATTTCTTTTTATTCCACTACCTACTAAACAGTGGAACACAGAACAACTTTGTTACACACAATCCCATGTTGGATTTTTCTATTAAAGTTCTCCAAAAGCACTGCAGAAAAGAAAGGTTGAAACCCTTCAACCTCCAGGAAAACACAGTCCTAATGTTTCTAATATATCTTAAGTTGAAAAATATAACCAGAAGTCTTAATTAAAAAAATCTAAAATAAGTCCAATTAAATGGAACCTTAAATTTCCTTTCTACTAAAAAAAAAAGAATGCATAAAGAAGAAAATCTGCATTGTAAAAAAATCTATAGTATGTTAACCTGATTATATGCAACTGAAACAAAGTAAGCATTGCAAATCTGCCCTGAAATACCAGTTTACTTGTATGAACTATTTTACAACACGCTTATTTTATCACTTAGGTAAACTTTGCAAAACTACTTTAGCATGTTCGATTTTTTTTAATATAGAAAGAAGAATTGTCCCTTTTGAGTATGTCTTGAGAACACATTATTATAAAACAGCTTGGAGAATATAGGAGATTGCTTATCTTGCTATATTTAATAGGAGATTCTTAAACTGTAAGCTCTGGTTTTGCAATAAGAAAAACAGATCTCCTGCCATCATGTGGAATGTAGCAGTATCTCCTTTTTGAAATGATCAGATGTTTGAATACCATGACAGCAAATATATTGTCACAGCAACATTATTTTAAGTCTGATTTGAAAACTGAACCATGATTACAGAACATTAACATTTTGGGGGGTAGTGTCATAGCCCATCTTCAAAGAAACCTCCCCTGTGACTGTGATGTGGGAGCTCTGAGTATGAGGGTCTGGTAAAATGAACCCATTTTTTTTAAATTCCTGATGTCAGGAACGTTAAGTTACATGAAGGTTTTGAGACTCCTCCCCACAGGATTGTGTCTATATTATGTATCTCTTTGATTTCAATGAAGTTATACCAGGAGGAGGTTTGGTTTATACTGTGTTCTCATTAGAGCTATCAGACTATTTGAAAACATGCCAGGCCTGATTTTTATCTACTGGTGTCACTTATACCATTTTAAATCCACAGAGCAGAACGCAGCCAAGCTTGCCTGTAGAATATCTTGACCAAATTCCAGAGCCTTTATGTATGCAAAATGTACATCTATGCAAATTTTGCTGCCAGAGTTGCTGGATTTCTAAAGGAAATGCACACCTCCTGGCCATACAATCAAAGGCAGATGGACATCCCAGTCCAAAGGAGATGCAAGTCTTCAGTGTGGAGAGCTTGGTCGATGGAAAACAAACAAAAGTAGCACACCTGTAGTTATCAGGTCAATCACAGAATAACAGAGTGGCTGACATTAGAAAGGGCCTCTGGAATTCACTGCATTCAGCTTCCCTCTCAGGGCAGGATCAACTAGAGCAGATTGCTGAGGACTGCATCCAGTCAGGCTTTGAATATCTCCAGAGATGGAGACTCCACAGCCACTGGAACCTTTCTGACCCTGATCTGTTTTGATCATGGGTTTTGACGTTGTGTGACCTTAACCTAACTTTTTCATCTTTCTGCTGGTGTCTCTCTTTCCATAGGCCCCTAGGGATACCCCAGATTATGGGTGATTCCTATGCTTACAGCTCTTCTCTACACAATGCTTTATGCAAGATATTTTTTAACTTAGTTTTCGGTATAGAGATATTATTCTCCCCACTGTTTATCATTTTATTCTTTCCCATCACTCTCTGTGGTGCTTTCTCCTATCCCTCTGAAGTCTGTTCTCGTTTTTCCTACTGTTACCTCACTTAACCCTTCTTATTTACAACCTGATGATTTTCTGAGAGGACTCAAAAGGGTCTTCTTTGCCCAAGGTGAAGGTAATACATGAATTCTTCTGGAAATAGAAACTGTTGATAAAATGAGAATACTGGCTTCCAGCTATTCCTGAAATTTCACATTATGCACTTCATTAAATCTGTCGTTAAAGAAAGTAAAAGTTAGAAACATACGGCAATGTATTTGTTAATAGGTCAAGTTGCACACCTAGGTGGTGGAAAGCAGAAGACATCTTCATTCTTACATCTTTGCACAGAGCAGATCACTTCAGCCTCTCTGCTGTACAACTGAACTTTATAGAAGGCTCACTGGGTACAGATTTCATCAGATAAGATGATTTTCAAAACATGTCTTAAAATGGCCAAACCATGGGTTACTTCATTTTTAAAAACCAGACAGATTGGATTTCTGAAAATACAATAATTTTGAGCTTCCTAAGACTCAGTTAACATGGAATCCTACCTCTCAGCTATAATCAAAGAAAATACACTCACTTCACAGAGCAACAATGGAAATTTTCATTTTCCTTAGAAATGCCAATGCATTTTAGACTTAATTCTGGAATAACACTGTAAAAATTATGATGGCTCTGAAATATAAGGAGAAAGTTATTTCTAAGTTTTACAGTAATTCCTACAGCAGATTTAGCTTCTGAAACAGTTTAAATCTCCCTTGGTTTCCTCTCTTCCTTCAGAAAGGTTTAATTTCTCTTCATAATGACTGACATACCAGTGCTGTTATGTCTTAATAGAAAGATTTTAAATATTTCTAGGATAATGCTAATTGAAAATATTGTTAATTTTTTAATAGACTACATTCTTGAAATTATTTACATTATTTCTTTTTTTCTTCCCCTATCCAAATGCAGTTGGCCATGCTGTGTAGGGTACATATGAAATCTTTTAAAAATCAATCAGTTTTGTCTGAGGAAAGTTGGAAAAATATGTAATCCATTTTGTTTTCCAGTAATGGTATTCCCAGGGGATAGGCACTGAGCTAAGAAAAAAACTGTATTCAGCCATAAGAGAGCTTGTCTAGTATTAGGTAACCAATAGACATTGCAACTCGCAGACACCCCCTGCCCCTATGGATTTCCAGCTGTAACTGTCTATAATATTGCTGCAGTCCAAGCTGTGGTTTGGAGAATAATGGGATTAATGCAACATAAAAGTTTTCCAGAGGCATGTTTATTTGTCACGCATCATATCGAATGCCCTTCAATGACAATTTAACATTGGACCAATTTTCTTGGCCATGATGTGATGTTTGCTGCTTTTGTGGACCCTGTAAACCATTTGTGAATTCTTCATTCATTCAGTAGTAACAAAGATTTTATAGGTGTCATCTAAGGAGTCTTTTAGCCATGGGGCTTTAGCTTTCTTCTCTGTAAAGTGTGATGATTCTTAGTCCACGGGATTGCTGTGAAGTCTAAATCAGTTGTTATTCTTGGCTTAGACTGCAGCCTGAGAGGTGTCCTTGAAGGTGGCTTTTTTTTTTTTTTTCTATACTCTCAGTGCTAAATATTATGGTAATTCATAGGTCAGATCATGAAGTCTTTACTCAGGAAAAAATTAAATTGACTTAACTTCTGTGGTTATGACTGAATATCAAAAATGCAGTATTATTTGGATTTGTTATTTACAGTGAGAAATACAGTACATATTTAGTTGTGTGTGTTTCTTTAACAGAACCTTGTGAATTCTTATCTATTTTCATGTGTACACTTATTTATTTCAAACTGTTTATACAAGATAACTAAAATGAGTAAGAAAGAAAAAAAAAACTTGTATGTGTTTAAATACACCAATATGTGATGCATTGGCTTTTTACAAATACAAACAATACAATGAATATGTAGACTTCCTATTACAAGTTCAAGTGGGAAAGCAACGCAAGACCAAATTAATCAGGTCTAAAATTCTTCTGCAATCTCTTGCCAGACAAATGGGGTTCCTTATGGCCAATGTCAATGGTATTCTAAAGTTCTAAAATCAATAAACAGGCTGTAAAATTGCATCTGTAATCAGGATAAGGAACACAAACATTTACAGAGTAACATGCAAACATAACAAAACAGTGCAGCTGGCTAAAATTGAATGAGACACCCTGTTCAGATGCCATTATTTTTAAATGCATATTTAATTTAGAATCTCAGTTGAGATAAAATGCAGACAGAGCCATGCTAAATTGGTACTACTGACTGCCTGAAGATATCTCCAGATTAACCAACCTATCCACAACTCATCTATAGTAAAAAATAAATTAAAACTAAATGACAGAATTCAGGCTTTTTTGTCGTATTTTTCTTTAGTATTGTACATCATTTTCAAAACATTCAGAGATAAAGTTTAGCATTGCAGAGAGCTGGGTATGATTATACAAGCTACAGCATCAGCACCAGGAAGTTCCCAGGTGAACATGTGCCTTAAAAGGTCTCTATGTGTTGCAGCAAGTCACTGTGAGTGAAATGTTTTGGAGCAATCTAACAGGTGTTTCGGGAACACATTGTTATTCAACCTAGAGTTGCTGCTCTGTAATCTCGCCAGTTTGCTCACATATCATGTAATATATGACTGATCTTTCCAGAGCTTGGAGGCATAACCCACAGCTGTGTGAGTTAAAACAACAATAACAACAACAACAACAAGATATAGGGGGAAAAAAACCCAACAATAACAAACCCAAAATTGGAATGGGAAAGTGAGCATGAGGAATGAGGTGGGTGATGTGCTGCTTTGGGATAAAGCAGTGAGGGTGAAGGAAGAGTTATATCTCTGGGAAAATGAGCTGACACTTTAAGTAGTGGGGGAAAAGTGACACTTGAGGTACAGTGGCATTTTCTAAAGGAAGAGCTACCTTTTGCGGTTGGTGTCTTGGGGTTAGATATGTGGCATTCAGTTCTTAAAAGGAAATACTGAGTTGGACCAAAAAAAAAAAAAACCTGAAGAGAAAAACTGCCTGTCTATAATGTGCTGTAAATTTCTAGGTTTTCAGGGGAATTTTTGTTGTAGTTTGTGTTTTGCCTTAAAGTCTCTGCTCCTGGAAGAACGTGATGACGGAAAGATCTCAGATTTAGTACAATAGAAAGAATGTATCCCTGAAGTGAAGGGTGGGTTTGGTTTTTCAAGTCCTTGCTCTTCCATGAATGTGATCCTTCAGCAAGTTTTCCTTTCTGTGTTTCAGTTCCCAATCTGCAAAATGGGAATAAGTGTACTCGATTTCCTCATAGGAGTGATGTGAAGATAAATACATTCAAAAACATGCAGAGCTCCAATAATCTATTGCATACTTGACTATCATAAAAAATTATTAATACAGGACAAATGAAATGAAGCTTGGTGATGTGCCTGTACATGAATACCCCTAAAGGCACAATAATCAAAAGCCAAATGAAGGAAATAATTTGATGTCAATCTCACACATTCTTGGAACTGGATTCTGGGGTTTTTTGATATTAATGGTTGACAGGATTGCCATCAAGATCTGTGTGTAAGGTATGTCTACACTTTAGTTGCAAGTATAGTGTTGAGATACCTGTGATAGTTTTAAGCAGGCTAACAATCTCACCACTTGAGCTTGGAGCTCTGAGCAAGGTATTGCCTGGGTGAAAAATTGTGCAAAATTGTTCCTTTGGTAGGAACAACACCAAAGAAAATACGGTTTCTCAATACTTCCATACTTCTTGTAAGGAACATCTCTGGGACAGGTTGTTTCCAAACCTGTTTTGCATATTTCAGTAATATGCCACAGCTATGAGCAATAGACACTGTTGGATAAAGGGAGGGAAAAGTCTGACCAACTGAATGGCAGGGAGAGAGAAAAGAAAGACAAGGAAAAACATGTATTTCAGGAATGAGCTGAAATATATTTGCAGAGGTAGCAGGGGACCGAGCAAGGGTATCATCTATGGCAGCCTTTTCAGAACATGGCAATTCTTTTGCTGTAACTACTGGGAATTACCAGCTGAGGGGCTAATGACACACCTGGATGGAGGAGCAAGGAGTGTGGAAAGGATATGTTATGAGGGAGAAAAGAAGCAAATCTATGAAGTTTAGTGCAGTGGCCAGGATTTACCCCATTTACACTGAGGTGTTCATTGTGGGTTCCTTCTGTTGTCACCGAAGAGTTTTCTATATGAAGAGAGACACCCATGCTCCCATGAAACGATTCACATGTTAAAAAGGCCTACAAAGACTGATCTAACTTCACTGTTAACCGTGCTGTGACCTGATGACCTCTGAAAGTCATAACTTAAATTTCCCTGTGAAACCATGATTCTTCCAACTGCCCTATGGATGGAGCAACTCTCTACTGATTGTCTAGAAAGCTAAGCAGGAATATTTTCTTATAGATGTTTCTGGTAAATTCCAAGTGTAGGATGGAACCCAGGCCAAGAAAAAAGAATATTTTCGAAATGAGTAAGAAAGAAAGGTAGCTAATTGCACATAGGTGGAGTCCTCATGTGAGCACTGTCACTCTAGAATGCAAGGCATCCAACCACCCTAAAGTATGTAGGATGTGGTTTTCTTATGGTAGAATATCTTCCAGAAACTTAAATTACAGCCATGAGCACTTTGTGGATATGTCTGAGCTCTGTTGTGTGTTTTTCTGCAGAAAAACTTCGATATCCACTTCATCTAACAAAAAATGCTTCAGTGCAAATACCAGTTATTAGCCAGGACATGTCGGTACTGATCCATCTTTAAGCCAAGGTAAAATCACATTATTTGTAGCTACATTAGACAAGAGAAGGCAGAGTCATACTGGCTTTTATGGAACTAAAATTCTAAATTTTCCATGGAATGGGAATTAAAAATATTTATTTTTTAAAATGCCATTGAAAGTTGAGATTTGGGAATTTCTCATTGGGTATGAATTAAAGTTTCCTACAAGGTCTTTACTTTATCTTGTTTAATGTAACTAGTGACTAATAAAACTTATCTTGTTTAATAATGGATGAACTAATTATCCCTATACATGTTTAATCCTTTTTAAAACCTGCTAAGCTCTTGGACTTGCAGCTATCATGTGGCAATCAGTTCCACAGGTCAATTATCCATTGTGAAAAAATGTCTTCCCTTTTATCCTCTCTGAATGTCTTCCCATCCAGTTCCATAGGATGTTTCATTATTCTTGTAATATGAAACAGGGTAATTGGAAACAACCAATTTCATGATCTCTATCATGTTTGTTTATCCTCTTTTTTTCCTAATCTTTTATTATAAGCATTTTTTCTATGCTTCAGAAATTTCCACTATCCATTGCCAAGCCCTTATTTTGCTCTGTTTTGGTGGTGACAAGAAGTTAGGCTCAGAATTCTACTATTTTTCTCACAATTTTATTGATGATCACATCTGTCACAACAGAATCTGTCATTGTCATTGACTAGTCTTATAATGGTGCAGTGGCTATAATTAATGGTTTTACTCCCTGTCCTAAGTTGCTTAGCCCATATGCAGCAATTGTTACCAATAAATCACCACCTATCCACAGTTACATCACTGGGGAGTTGTTATTATTTCCTTTTTCTAATTATAATGAAATAATTCAGGTGGTGATGTGTTAGCCACTGGAGATGCAGAAAGACTACACCACTATAGTGCTCATTGGTGCAGTGTCTAACTTTTGTTGCTGACTGGCATATGCAGCTTCAAAGGGAGTCTATATTCTCCCTAGGCAAACTCACAGAGTAAGAAATGCCTCTCCTAAAATTAGTTTCACAAACCCAGGGCATCATGCTAAGCATATCTGTCAGATACGGGATTAGAACCCAAGTTTTCCCATTCTTTTTATGTCTAGAGTTATTATCTCTTCCTTAAGCACAATGAATATTTAATTAAAGTGGAACAGATTCACTGGAAAAGATTGTGAGACCCACAATCTCCTGGACCATCTCTTGGTGGTTAAGGTGTTCTCCTGGGAGGTAAAGAAATAGAGATGTGGTTTCAAATCCCCTCAGGAACAAGAGAAACTTGCACCTGGGACTGCCTCGCTCCAGGTGAAGCCATGAGACTTTTGAATAAAAAGGAGTGAGAGGGTTGTAAACCTCATTTTCTTGGATGCAATTCTCTGTGCTCTGAGAATGTTTCTGGCTTAGGTCCTGTGGGCCAGATAGGCAGGGAAACTACGTAGTTTGCAAATCCAATCCAGGGTGGAATGAGAATAGACGTGGAGCACCTTGGCAATATGAGACTGCTGCAGAAGTGTAAAGGGTTTTAATGGGAGAACAGTAGCTGTGGTAACTGCTGGTCTCAGGGTATAAAGTGCGACGAGGTTTGTGGACAGTCAATGTCTTTATTTAGACAAACTAATATCAGTGGAAAAAAACCAGATACATGTTTAGGCAAACAACCCCCAAAACTTCATTCAGTTTTACAATAAGCCAAGAAACATTTAATGCAAATGACAAATTGAGAATCATTATTCTGAATTCAATAACTTTTGTTCAGTAAACCACTCTAGAGGAAAGGTAGAAAATGATGGAAACCTAGTTGTCTACAGAGTTAGGCAAAATTAAGCAATTAAGGTCTAAAACATGACCTCTGACTTCTGCAAAGTTTTTCAATGGCTGTAGTTTTGACTTTTAAACACTTTTTCTGCAAAAGTGTTACAGGAAATGAGTAGCTGCACCAGGCTCAGGATGCTTGCAAGGTAAGAACATTAACTGATGCTGTTCGGAGTTCCCATCCTCCATGAGGGAAGCATTAGGGACAGCAGAGAAGAATGACGGTTAGAAGCAGATGGTGAGTAAACTGTTAAGAGTCCAACTTCATTAGCATTGCTTTGATAGATTAATGGTGCCCTGAAATCCTGCCAGGCAGTCTGTTGCCAAAGGTGCCATCTGCGTGGAAAAGCATACACATCAAGAAATTCAGCGGGGAAAAAAAACAAAACCCAAGAAAAAAAAACCAAACCCAAAACAAAAGAACAACTAGCTCCATCAGTCACACCCCGATTTATTTCCACCCACCATGTGCTGACGGATAACCAAAAAGTCAAGTTAATGTAGAATTATATTAAAAAAGAAAAATGACACCTGAATGTTATGCTCTGTATTTTCAGGCAGTGGGTTTTCTCAAAATTAATCTAATCATATCTTTTATTTTTATTAGATTGTCATCAGCATCATTTTACTTATAATTTTTACCATTACTTGCAATGTGGACACACCTGGAAGACCAATTGCATGACTTTGCATTTCAGCGGTAAGAGGTAAACCCTGCCCCAGAGAGATTAGCCAAGGACTTTTCAGTTGTATCCTAGTTTGTATTTACCTACAACTGAAATAGTTCCTCTTTAGTTCCAGTTCGAGCCAGTAACTGTTTTATAGTTTGGTAATCCTGTAGTAGTTTGGCACTGTTCTCAATCAGAAAATAGGATGTAGAGAAAGGTGAGAGTTTCAGGTGGGGAAGAGATGGACAAAACATCACCTGGAAGGAGGTTGAACCTCCAGCTCCAGCACCCCTGACAGATGCTTTTGTGTTTGTTTTATAAGAAGCTTTCTCCTTGCTCCCTGCATCTGTTTGAGGGGACTGAAAGCTTTGGTGCTGCACTGGATTAGGAACATGAGTGGGATCAATGTTGTGGTGGGCGAGTAAGAGATGTCAGTTAGAAGAGCTAAATATCTCAGAGTACTCCCTTCCTCCTTATGCGCTCCACCTGCAAATAAATCTGTTCCTAAACATGATTCATTTCTGTATAACAAGATACAACAATGAGATTATTGCAGGAACCTCATCAGGCTTGCAGGGTTGCAATGCCTTACCTCTGATAACAGGCATCAAAGATCCAGCCTCTCCCACCAGATCCAATTTGTACAGTGTTCACCTGCAACATGATCAAAAAGCCTGTGGGCTGCATGAGTCTTACCTAGGGTCTGTAAAGCTGCCCAGCCTTGTGGCATAGAAACAAGGACCGATGTCGTACATGCTGATAGCCCATGTGGAGAAGATGGGGAAGGCAGAGGGACAGGAGAGCTGCAGTGGGACAGTTGGGCCTTGAAGACAGAAAGGACACAGTTTTGTTTTCTGCTGCTATTTGAATTGTCCTAGGGCATTCAAAGTGGAGGGCAGATGAATGGCAGGTTTATGAATGGATCAGTGGGAGTCTGTCACTTGACTGACATAGCTGGAGGGGGGGGATCAGGTGGGATACCCTTGCATATCTCAAGACACTTTTATTTAAACAACAAAAAGAAGCCCAGATGAGGAACATCTTGAATCCAGGATCGGATACAGAAGTTGGATGTCTCCATTCTGCTGTCTATATCAATTGGTGCTTAAACTCCTATTTTTGTCCATTTGAGAGTGATTTAACTGACCAAACGTAAGCATATGATCCAACTTCATAACCATAGGCCTTTACTGGCATTCATGATACTTTAGGATACCTATAAGGGCCTGAGAAGGCCTGAGGGCCTCCCGTAAGTCTAGGGTCAAAGATGAAAGGCCTACAAACATGTCTCAGATGTGTCGTGGTATCTCAAATGGTACTAAGTGCCTGTGTGGGCAACAGAATCAAGTCTATGGTCACATAATTATACCTCTAAATTTAGGTGTCTGAATCTGGAACTGCAATAACATCTCATGAGGCTTTGTGCTGAAAAGACCTCTGACAGAAAACTCGTTTTTTTTTGAGGAAAACCAAACGACCAAACAACAGCAAAACCAGACTTAAAATATGTAGGACACTTCAGTCAGTCAGGGGAAATATTGCCAAAATCTCCCAACTTTCAGTCCAAATGGGTTAACAATGTATGCCAACCTTGTATGAAATGCTGGGGAATTCAACACAAACCCAACCTACATTCCAATAACATCTAAGCAAAATTTCAATTAGTGATGGCAACAGACAGAAAGAGCAGATGGAAAGGGAGATACCAGAAAAGGAGGGTGGTAATATTGATGGCATATAATTATCTGTAATACTAGCAAAGGCTGGGCAGGTGGGGCAGTCTCCATTACAAATGCTGGCTGTGTTCAGCATGTTGGTAACGTCTGAGTCACTTGCACAATGTTAACTGTGACTTCAAGTCAGTTTAGACCAAGCTCAGTTGCATTCAAAACTTAGGTCTCGATTCTCCACCTTTCTTAAGAATGTTCTCAAGTCTTACCAGCCTCAAACCTAGTTAAATCCGTGTATTAATCATAATTACCTGGCATGATGCTAAATACAGTTTTTCATGAGTTATGGTAAAAATCCCAGCAGATACAGTCAGACTTTCAGAAAATTTCCCAGGGAAGAAAACACACAGAATGTCCAAAGTTCATGTTAATGTTGAGTCAGAGCATATTGATATTCCAAGGAAGCAATAAATCTCTTGTGAATTTAATATTTATTCTGACCTAGACTTAAGAACCATGGAAAAGAAGTGAAAGGAATTAACTATAGTCCATTACAGTATTCTTTCAGCAATGTTTTTGACTTCATGATAAATTAATGTCTGTATTTTTTTCATTTGTATTTGGTATAGACGAGCCTAGACTATGTCTAGCTTTGGAATTTAAAAACTCCATTGTTTGGCTAGAGAAATCAAAATTTTTTTTTTTTTAATATATTTTTACCTGTTAAGGGGTTTTTTTGTGCATGTACCCAGTTTTGCTTGCTAACAGGCTCCCAAATTCTTACTGCTATTTGAAATCACATTTTAAAAATATAGATTCATCAAACATCAAACAAAGAGACAAAGGAGAAGTGAGAACAAGATTGGTATTCTGCATATCTCAGGCTAGTTTTTTTTACTATTTTTACACTGAATCTTATAACTGTGGTCACAGTAAAGGATCTCAGTCCTCTGGAGTCTAAAACCCAGGGTGGGCACACGGAGGACTTGGAACATACAGGTGGGTATGACTTGGAACTGCTGCAGTGGGTTCTGTTCATATCTGTCTACATGTCACTTTTATCATGGTCCTCAGCAATATTTCAGGGAGATCTCTGCTGCTTACAGAGCCATCGTTTGTGGCCTGGCTTATTAACAAGAACAACACTGTTGCTTTATGTTAATATTCTCTGCAGTAAATTGCAGTGGAGTATGAAAAGCTGGTCCCTGGGGGATATTGTCGGAGAGCGATGGGGAGAAGAATGGTAAAAACCACCATATTTCTTCAAAAAACAAAGACACTGCCAGTTGTAAGCCAGGGCTGTGAACTGTCAAAAATGCTTGCAGCCCTTCAGGAAGAAGCAGTTGCTTGATTAAAATGTTCTCAGATCTGTTGGACCCTGGAAAAAAAAAGATGACACATCAGATGTACATCAGAAAAATAAAATTGTTTGCATCACTTTGGAGGCCTAGTATGCCTTATTAACTACCTATGTATTTTCTTTTGGCATTTATCTGTACTGCACCTAAGGTCTATATTGAAAAGAATGGCAAAACATTGAGGCATATTAGATTATACAATATGATGTACGTCAGATACCATGTGCACTATGCTGTGTGCATTTCAATAACTACTCATGGTCTCCCAGGACATCATATATCCTGTATTTTCAGTATCATATAGGTTCTTTTACACCCTCTGAATTAAGGAGACAACTGTTTTTTGCAAATTACTTCAGGGTTCATCTTTCTGCTTCTTCATTTTCCCCTGGTTTTGATGAGAATAGTTTCTGTACCTCCACCTCTCATTTATTTTCAATTTCTGAAGCCCAGGCTAAGGAGTGTCCACACCCAAACAACAGTGACTAAGACTTTGAAATAACATGAGGCATCTTTAGCTTATTCTCCAAACGTGTAGCAATGAGTGAGGTGCTGCCTGAAGAAATTGGGTGAGACAATTTCCCAAGTAATGAATTAATAAATGTTGCAACACTTGTTAGTGCCAGCCAAAATCTCAACTTGGCATGCTAGAACATGATCAGAGCTCTCCTTCTCAACCACCTTCACTTTGCTAGAAAAGATGTTCCTGTCATATTCAACTAATATGAAAAAGGAGGACTTGGTATCTGAAAAGTGTTTTAAAATGCTCAGGAGGAAGTTCACCAAGCAATAACTGGTATAATATATCAAGGCTGTGTGCTTTAATTCAGATATATGTCCGTTTCCAACAAGAGCAAGAGTTCATGTCAGTCCTTATTTGACTGACACTGGGAACTACTTCGCCACATAACCATTTACCCTTACCAGAAGCAGCGTCAGAAACCACTGTGACAGTTTATCAGGAGTGATTTCTTTAGCCTCCTATAACACAGAATGAGATATGCCTCACACCCACATTTGCCTGATTTAATTGTAGCTATCTTAAGCTTGTATATTTAGTCTAAACTATCTATCCAAAGTACCAATATGGGTGAGGGCGAGAGAGAGAGAGAAAGGTAGCTTGCTGGCTGTCTAGATGGTGACTTCAGTTGGACTTAATTGTCTTGAAGGTGTCATGTGTCTTGAAGGATAATAAAGGAACCATAACTAGGTAGTTTTGACTAAACACCTAGCATTTAGGTGACCAAAGGCCAGTGAGATATATCTGTCATGATAGTTAAGAGATGTAATTTGCCTAGTTTTAAAGCTGAGCTAAATGAACGTCATGAAACTGTGGTTATGAAGCATCATCTGTTAACATTTTAACAGTTAAATATGCCCTTCCAGGGAGCTCAGGGAAATGTTTTGCTAAACAAACAAATGTCACCCATTACCCTAAGAAAATTCAATGTTTTATGAGAACCTGCATATTGCAGAGACTGTGTTGATCAGGATGTGACTAAGTTGCATGAGGGGGTGATTCAGGGCAGGATTCCTCAAGGTGATTAAGAACATCCTCACTGCCTTAGAGGGCCTGGCCTTTCTAGGGGACTGGTAGCTTCTGTGAATATCTCCTTCCCCCCCACATGAGTTGTAGGGTCTAAATTCTGCAAGCTAAAATGTAAACCAGAAGTTTCCAAGTTTTGAGTCAGACTCTCAATATCAAGGCCCAGGAGTTCAGGATTTTGCGTCGTCATCTCCCCAGTGGGAGCTAGGCACTTAAGCCTCTTTAGAAATCTATCCCTCTGGACCTGAGCCACCAAAGCATTGAGCTACATACGTATTTTTCACAGGAGACTCTTGGCTTCCCCATGGTATTTGCATTCCATGTTAAGCTTATGCTTAAGGGTCTTCCTGGCTTTGAGTCTGTAAAATATATTTCCCGAAGCCAAATTTTCAGCAGCAGCCTGTCATATGGGAAGGAGGGAAGCTCCAGCTCTGGGTGACCAACTTTATCCATCATATTTGGTGTCAGAGGCCTACTCAATTGCAAAGCAGAGCACATAATGCTGAGGAACAAGGGCCCTTGACATGCCTGGTATTTTATCTTCTCTATCTTTTAGGAAGGGATATTAGTACTTACTTCTCAATCGCAAATGGTTGTTGTGAAGATTAATTAGTTAATGCTTTTACAGCACAGCGAAGATGTAAAGTGCTACTATATAAAAGTATTATTAAGTGCCTGCAGGGTCTTGCTGTCTAATGTGGCTGAATGGGAGAGGCTCTGAACCATGAAGATTAGGTAACTTTTTTTTTTTTTAAATTGCATTATTTTTAACTCTTTGTTGTTATATCCTCTCAATAGGGGCTGAAAGTTTACCCCATTCATTGTCTTTTTCTGTTTTCCCTAACAGTCACTTTTAAATAAGCACACATGGCCTTAGGTTTTATCTGCATACCGAGTTGTATTAGCTTAAATAAAGGTGTGACTTTACACCAATTTCTCTTATCCTAATCCTTTTATTTCAATTTTAAATTAAGCTTATTTCAGTTTGGCATAAGCTGATTCAGAGCACGTTTACGATAAATAGAGATAAGCCACTCTAAAAGTGAAATTAGTGTGTCCACACAGGGATTTGCTCTAGTTTCACCAAGACTATCAATGTACACATAAGTTTTCATGACATAAACTAGGAAATTAATTTACAACTTGCAAATGATTAACCAGTACCTGCCAGTGCACTTACCCTTCAGTACCTCCTTTCCAAAAACCTTAATTTTCATCAAAAGATAACCTACCTCCTACTGCCTGCTTTAACACGGAGTGAAAACATGCACAAATGAAGCACTGTGAAGCAGTTGGGACTAGATATATGTCTAATGTGAACTGCGGAAAGAGGGAAGACATTTGGGCAAGGACTATTCAATAGCTTGGACTGAAGACCTCTACCTTGGAGGAATGATAGAGAGGATGGAGGGAAGGCAGTTACCATCCAGCCTGACGGTGTTTGTCTAACTGCTAACAAACTGCAAATTCACCCTTCTTGTTCAATCTTATTTATGTGTCTGTATGCTGCTTTGGCTGACTTACGTCCATGCAAATGTGCACATAGACAAGCTCTGAATTGCTGCTGTCCCAATGAGTCACTATTACCCTAATCAAAATGGTGGCATTCAACACTGCTTTTGTCTTAACACATGTAATTGCGCAGCTGGTAGATTGATGGGTGGTTGATGGAAACTCAGATGTATGCAGGAGTGTTAACAGAAAGGTGCAGAATGTAGCTTGTTCTGTTACAAGAAGAAAAAATAAGTGAAGAAAAAGAGAAATTAAAGGAAAAGAAACACTAGAAGGAGAAAAATTAAAGAAAGAGGAAAAAAAAATCATTTGTACCTTATGCCAAAATTATCAATTGAAATACTGTGAATAAAATAAGAGAAAGCATAATGAAATTTAATGTGCATCTGTAATTATGGATAATATTGCATCAAAATACCTGACATAAAACACTTCTAAGGAATCAATATTCGATGACATATGAAAGACATAAATCTTTAAACAATGCATATTTTCACTGTTCCTTAAGTGACTCAAATACTTAGTTACCTGGTTGTTATCAAGCTCTGATGAATGTGATTGGCAAAATAAATATGGATATTAAGTGTTTTCCCTTTCACTTAAATTTTTATTTTATTCAAAACAGACTGAAGATTTTATAAAATTAATACCTAAATTTAGTCTCCCAAACCCTTGTTTAGAAACTTAAGTGAGAAGCTTATTTAGCAAAGATCATAAGCACATGTTTAAATTGATCCTGGTTCAGGAATGTGCTTAAGTATATGCTTTAATCTGATTAAATATGTGTTTAATGTTAAACATATGTTGAAATGCTTTGCTGAATTGTGGCCTGATTTTCAAAAGTGTTAAGTACCTTGAACATCTCATTAAGGTCAAGAAAAGCTGCATGTGTTCATGCTCTTACCCATCATGGCAGTTTCTTACATGTTTAAATTCAGATCTAGGAGCCTAGCCATTTTTTTTACTAAATTTTTGGACTCAGTATTGCTGAAGATAAACACAGAAACATCTGGATTCCTACCTTATCTGAACTATCTACCCCTAATGAGTTTTCAAAGTTGGACTGAAGGACTGAAAACTTTAGTGCAGCCTTGGTTTGTTTGGTTTTGTTTTGGTTTTATTTTTAAAATGTAATTTTTACTGCTCTCTGTTTCCATTTGGAAATGCCCTGCATTTTCCAGTCCCAGACAGCACCAAGAAATGAAGAGGTGTGTGAAAAGAAGTATTACGATTAGCATTATTTATTAAGTGCTGACAGCATTCTTAGTTCGATACAGGACACAAGTGAAGGCAGACCCTTCTTTGCAGATCTTACTCACCTGTAGTCTGGATTAAGTTCAAGTTCCAGATGGCTTTTCAGGGTGGTTTCTATTTTATCTGAAATAGTTTTCCTTTCTCTAAGAAAAACAAAGAGATAGTTTACGATTAGAAATTTTTTTCCCCTATTCTAAGTTCATAACAAATTAGAGGCCAGACATGTTTTGGCTTCTAAAACTTCTAAAAGTCTGCTTAATCCTATTGCTCTTTCTGTCATTTTTCTTAGGAATAAACAGTAGTTTTTAAACTGCTTCTCACTGCATAAATATATGGTTGTAGGCTTTTTGCATATTTTTTCCTTCATAAGGAACTCACCTTTCCAATAATCTTCACCCACTTATTTTGATTTACATCAATAACAGCTTTCCTGTTGACTCAGAAAAGCTTTAGATCTAACCTAAAAGCCTTTCTGCAGCTGAGCCTTGCTAAGGGTGGTAAGTCTTAGCCTGTTCCCACCTCCTTATTTTCAATCTTTTCTTTCAGACCCCTCCCTTGCAGCTCTAAGAAGGTATTTTCATCTCACTTCTCACCCCTAATGTACACACAAATGCTGTCACAACAGCTCTACCTGATCTAGTTTTGTTCATGTGTTCTGCAGGAGAAATACCTTCTTGCTTTTAAGCAAACCTGAAACCGGGTGATGCAGTGGCACCGTGACCGTACTGCGGCTCTATACATGTGACATGCCAAACTCTACGCAAGAAACCAGGCACTGGTGTAATTATGGAATATGTGACACTATCCTGAGCCCAACTCCGACTCAACTTCAGAAACAAGGCTTGTCCCAGCCCCACTCCACATCGGCCCCCAACACAACCTCACATCCTCCACCTTTTTTCCTATGTCCTTTGGTTACTGTGTGACCTCTCTTTTAGAGCAGGAGCCAAAGTGGGAGATGCTCTTTCTCTCTCCTGATAGAGGCAAGACATGCTGCCCTTATGTTAACTTGGGAACAAAATGGAGCTGTTTCTGAGGAGGCTGGGGACATAAATCTTCAGAATAGAAGAGCTGGGGTGGAAAGTCATATGGGAGGACCTTCACTCTGCCGTGGAATGCCAAAGAAATTCCAAAGGGAAGAACTAAGTCCTAATTACCTGTTGTGCGAAAGACTCCAAAATGGAGTGACTTTTTCCAGGGACAGGTCCTGCCCCTTCACAAAAGAACCGATCAGCTAGGAAACACAAATATAGCCCTTCCTCTCTGTCCCACCTGCTCCCTAATACAGGGGCTCCTGGTGCAAAATACTTAACCATGCTGTGGTACTTGGTGATATCATGCTACTTTTTTGTATCTTAATTAACAAAAAACTCAGATGACATTTCCCAAAATGTAGTAGTAGTAGTCTTGTTGACTACTCAAAAGGGATGGTGAATTTTTAGGGTGCAGGAAGGTGGTGACAAGTATTTGGAAGCAGACTGGCAGTGGTTTTGATTTTACCCGCCTACAGCACAGGCAGAATGTGACATCTGGCTGTAGTCTTTTGAGCGAGTTACTAAAGTCTTCAGTTTGGTCTCACATAACACTAACTATCCTAAAACACATCTTGTCTAGTTGTCTAGGCTCCCTCTACAGATAATGAAGAGAATCCATAAGCTGATTCATCTCAGAACCATGAGGTGATTGACTCATTGAATGTATGATGTCTGTCTACATACATTTGGACTAGAGTGGGAATTTAGACAACTATCTTGTATTAAACATCATATGTTTAGATGCCTAATGTAAGCTGCAGCCATCTCAAAACCTTTACCAAGAATGCTTAACTATCATAACAGTAGGAGAATTGCTTTGGTACCTTTACTCCACCTCATCTGAATCACAAGCTTGTTTCTTTATCGGGACTTGTTTTGTGTGTTCCAGATTAATGATAATCATGATAATTCTTTAGGGAGATTAAGTAATACTCACAGTCACCGTGTGTGATAGGTAAATATAGATATCGCTGTTTTACAGATGAGGAAATAGACAGTGAGAGTTTAAATGATTTGTTCTATCTAATTTAATCTTGTTTGAGCTAATCTAATCTATGTTTTATAAATAAATCACCCAATCACTGTGATATGCAGGCAATACACAGTCAAGACAGTGCTCAGGAATTCCTAGCTCCCAGGTCTATCTTTGTCCCACACAACCATTGCCTTAAGACACAAGACATAGTAGCCAATGATCCTAAAGTTTTCCATGAAGTATTTCTAGGTCATGTATCTTAATGCAGTCAAAGTTCTGAAAACACAGCACTTCTCTTTCTTTCTCTGAATAGAGTGGTATAAGGTTTGTCACTGCACAGAAAAGTTGAGTATGTGACGAAACGCCTGAGAGAACTGTGTGGTAGGTGGCATTTATAATGTTCCTTTGGAGAGTTATCTGGGAAGAGTGAAGACTTAAACCGCTTTGATAACAAGGCGATATGACTTCAGTCTTAACTCCTTCCCCTAGGAGTTAAAGAAACCTTAAAATTAATAAAGAAATCCCACTGTTTGAATTGCTTTACTACTTTTGTTTTGTTTATTTTTTTTTTTAACAAAACTTTCTACTCAGGTACTATTGACTCCTAAAATTTGAAATCTGTTTGTGACATGGGCCTGTATGGCCAGTACAGAAATTGGGAAACAGAAATGCAGATTTATAATACACATTTGACTTACATGAGTGAAAAAATAAGTTCCACCCTGAAGAGTGGCTGCTTGTTGGAACGAGGTTCAATTCACCCTACTAGCTCAGATAAAGTACAGATATGAACCAGTCTAGAATGAATGTTTAACACTGAGAGTATTTGCTATCTCTGGGAAAAATCTCTTCTCCTGGGTTTTTTTAAGAGGTTGGTTAAGGTTGATGGTTTGTTTTTTTCTGGAAATGGGAAAAAATGTTTTGGAATCTTACAAAGACTGCGGAAGAGAAAATAATTATTTTATTAAAGTTATTCAGCTGGTAACACAGACCTGATAGATCTACATTGGAAGGGAGCACATGCAGCACACTTGCAGGACTGGCTTCTGGGCGTTTCAGCAAATTATAGGGTCCATTTGCAGAGTGAAGTGTAGTTTTCAGTCTGCTACATGAGAAAGTGATCTCCTCTCTCAAATGAATGATTTCTTTCCTGTTCAGTTTTTACTGTGGGTACAGTCAGTGAGGCCTTCTCTGATTAGCTCTATCTCGGAAGTACGGGGCAATCACTTCTCCACAGAAACATGTTCTACCTCTTTCAAAGCCTCTGGTTAAATTTTTATCTAAGTCATCAGATTTAGCAATTTGTAACTGATCTAATCTCTCTGCAAAATCCTTGCTCACCGAAACTGTATCCAACAGCTCTTCACTGTAAACCTTGTTGTTCATATAAAAATAGAACCGCAAATTATGTCGGTGTCTTTTCTTTATTCTCTCTTTTTTTTACTTCTTATGACCTATCGCCCTTTCTTTTAACCTAAATCAAACAGATTTGCAGATTTGCTTAACAATAGCACTTTATGAATCATATCACCAATTGCCAGCTATCATATTGTGAAACAGCTAATAATGTATAATTAACGTTATAGGCAAGTAATGAATCACATCATCATCACTGACTGTCTACCACATTATTAAAAGGAAAGATTTAAGTAATCACCACTACCTTTTTATTTTCTTCCCTCCTTCCCCCAAAGTACTGTAAGAAGAAAAGGAAATTCCGACAGCTTATGTCAGCTGTTATTTCCAGAAAACAACATGATACATCAAAATGATAGCTGTAATCATTTACATAGGAAAAGCCTAAGACAGATAGGTAAATAGGTTAGAACTTTCTGTGACTTATCGTATTTACTGCCATCATGTGCAATCAAACATGCCATTTGCTGAGATTAAGAATACCTATGAGCAAAAAGAATAAAAAATTCCATTAAAAAGGCACATTCATGCACCCTACAATTTGGACAATTACTAGAATTCACCTCTGGGCTCCCATTGGACAATGTGCAGCAACTGTTCTCAAAGAAGATAAGGCAGGCTTCTTATCTCCAGGTTTAAGTCCTATTTTTTTCCCAATTTAGGCAATGTATTTGAACAGCCTGTTACACATCTACTGCACCAAATTCTCATTTATTTTGGATGTGTTTCTTTCTTCTTTTTTTCTTACCTTTTAAACTTTTTTTTCCTAATAATTCTGCCCAGATCTGAGCATAAATACAGTGATTTTTCAGCTCGTGTTTCACTGGAAATAATGATGCTTTTGTGGAAAGCTCCTCTTCCTGCTCTCCCCATACAGGACCCATGGTTCACTCTTTGTCTCGCCATGCCAAAAATTACCAGAAGCCCTACCAAAGCCTTTAATACATTCCTAATAGGTGGCTGAGGAGAACTATGTCAATACAGCCTTATATAACACAGGTAGCATGTCAGACAAAGAGTGCTTGCCAAGCAGTTTCATTGACCTAATTACCTTGTTCAATCTGATGTGTGGAAAAGCAACTACTAAAGCTAATGAAAAAGCTGTACAATAGCCATTCTCACTGACCCTTAGAGGCAACACAGGAACTCACCTTGTTAAAACTGTTTGCATAGAAGATGAATAAATATTTACATACAACTAAATTAGGACCATTTTGCTATTTTGTATGGTCTCAAGTCCCATAATGAGGAATCTTCAAAATATGTATATTCCCAACATCCCTCAGATTTGACAATACACTTACCTTGCAGGTAGGTAGATAGAGGATAAATCCCTTCTCAAAAGGAGTCTGTATCAGACAAGGGTATTGAAATGAAGTTTTCTGCTTCACTGGCAAATGTTTTAGATACCAAACCATCTTTCCTTCTATAAGCTTTCTATTGTGAACTCTTTTTTCAAGCATTCTAAAACAAATGACTGCCTCTTTAATGTGTACTTTTTAAGCTTTCAACAAATGTATTTACATATTTTTCATATCAAAGAAGAGAAACAAAGTTTTCAGGTTTTTAATATTAATATTTTAACTTTTTTTCCCTTCCTTTTTCCCCTGTTATTGTTTTCTTCCTAACAATTCTTCCCCTGCCTTTATTTCTACTTTTTTAATGGAAAAATCTAGAAACTCTGAAAGAGACTTATTTGGTCTGATGCTGAGTTAATCATTGCAGTCTCCCTTTTTCCTAGTGGAGGCACCTGCATAATGAAGATCTCTGATTTAGCTGCTACCTCTTCCAAAGATGCCTATAGCTGTCCTTTGAATACTGAGTATGCCTATGGCAACTGGTTCATAGTCAAACATCTCAGTGTAAATACATGAAGTTAAATGATAGCAATACCACCCAGGAATGAAAACTTGAAATAAATCTGATATTCCCCCTTTCCTTTAATATTTTTTTCCCTCTTTTTACAAGCCAAAGTACAAATGGGAGGGGAAAATTAGGGAAAAACATGAAAAATTTCTGGTATTCAGCTTGTTAAAGAATTGTTGGAAACAAATACTTATGAAGATTTCCATTATTATCTGCAATTTTAAACATAATATTACTAGTAACAAATTAAAACCGTCACAAAAACACTCAGTATGTAAGTTTTAACTCAGTATAGCCTAAAGGATGTGTATATGACTGATTTCTACACAGTAACCTGCAGTTGAAATTGTCAGTCAGAAGGAAGGTGAGCTCATCTGTTCCCTAAGTTTGAGAAGATTTTTACATGTAAGACTCACTTCCCATAAGTTTATACTGTCAGTGTGGAAAAAGAAAAATGTAAAGAAAATGAGAAACGGGATCCTGACTTGATTTTATAGCAGTTAGGCTGCTTAGCTGAGAAGGAGCAGGTCTGGATTATGAGCTCTCTTCCCAGGCTTGTTTATGTGTTTTGCATTAGGCAGCCACTGAATAAAACAAACCTGGAGCTGTGCCAAGGTTGTCCACACCCATGTATTTGCAAAACTGGGGCCTCAGTCTTTCCCACAGATATGGTTTGTCACACCTTCCATGCAAAAAAGCAGAACTTTCTCCTATAGTGTCAGTCACTTTCTTTTCCCAATAGCATTTGAAGCAACATAAATAGGAGTGGTTTTCATGTTGATCTGTGAATTATTTTTGCCATTGGTAGTATTTCAGATATTTTGTTGATATTGTTTCTATTTCCTGGGCTATTTGTCAGATATATTTTTCCCCTTGAAATATTGAGTAATTTATTTCTTTACAGAATTATAATTTCCAAAAAACAAACTAACTCTAGTGATATTTTCCTTTAAGAAAGGCCTTTCACATGCTACTAAATTACATTTTAATGTCTGTCGTTGAATGTAAATAACATTTCTGGTATTGGTCAATGTACAATTGGGTTGCCTGCTGAAATAAAATAAAATAAAAAAAACCAAAACAACAAAAACTAGTATAAGTGTCAATTTTGAAGTAATAATTATAGTTTTATGCAGTAAAGTATTTATTATATTATCAAATTAATACACCTTTTGGCATGTCAGGGTCTGTGGGTAATTATAGTTTAGTATTGTGGTAATAATTTGTATGATTTATGTTACCTATGGAGCAGTACTGAAAGCCAAAAAGCTGTCTGGCATAATTACTGTTAAGAGGTAAGATCAACAGATATCCCTAGCCAAAAGAACACAGCCCTAAGGGTAATAGACTCAAACAAGCAGAAGTCACCTCAGGTATTTGCTTTGCAGCTTGCCTTTTCTCACCTGAGAGACAGCCCACCCACTATTCCAGGTTACATTAACAAGAATTGGTTGCTTTTATGTTGTTTCCACTGACCTTGAAGTTCTCATTTTAAAAGTGAGATATAAGAAAGTGGTAGTGAGGAACCATTTCCAAGACCTATTTCTTCTGAAATGTGAAGTAAAGGGTTTGTCATGAGATGAAGGTGGGTGAATTATTATGGATTCTCTTATTTCCATTGATTTGGGCATAGAATTTTTTTTTTTTTTTTTTTTGTGACTGTGCTCTCGTTTTTATAATTTTTTTTGTTCTAAGTACTGTGCAAACATGGAACAGAAAAGTATTTACATGAAAAGTCTATGCAAAGCTTATTCTGTATAGTCAAAAGTATATTAGAGTTAAAGCAGATTCATAAGTGACTTAGCAGCTTGATTAGAAATAGGCCGAAAGTTGTATTTCTGCCACACCTCCAGTTTCTGTGTATTTATGCAAATAAATGTATAGAAATGTAAAGAGTACCCTCATCTCCTTTCAAAGCTTAGACCTCCCCTGGTAAATATTTACCACTGTTTTTTTTCTGAAATAGTCTCCAGCAATTTTACGTAAATAGCAATATCTCAGGAAAAATCTAAAAATCTTGCCAATAAATTCATGACCACATGTCTAGCCAAAACTGCAACCTGCATTTCTTCCCTCTCCCTTCCATCCTCAGCATCACCCTTCCAAACAGCAAATGTATGTCTGGTATTAAGTTCTGTGAAGGTTACAGACTCAAGCCTCAGCTGAGGAAGCTTATGAACAAAGGCCAAGACCCACAAAGGTATTTAAATATGTAATTCTAATTAATTTATATATGCCTGATCCCAAAAACTTTTATGTATGTACTCAACTTTCAGTGTCCATGTGATCTTCCTGAAGTGAAAGACATTACCCACCTGCTAAAATAGAGGTCTGTATATTGTGGTTCAGTAAAGAAGTATCAAATTGAGAGTGTCCTGCCAGCAAATCCCTCTTTTATTAAATTACAGAATGTCACAATCTCTGCATGAGTCTTGTGAGGAAGAAGTATTTTTTTCCTTCCTATTCTTGTACCAACTTATTTCTGAAACTCTCTCCTACTTAGAGAGAAAAGTAACAACCCCCCATACCCCCCCTCAAATAACCATTCACCCTGTTCTACATTTTTCGCGTCACCACCAATTGACTGTGAAAGGGCTTGAATGAAGTCTCAGTAGAGGATGTAAGGGTGGGATTTAAGTCACCTCATGTTATGTATCAAAAAAATAAATATCTAAATCTGAGCCAGTCTCACTTCAGAGTCAACAGAGACAAGTAGGCACCTCCAGAGAGTGAGCAATCTATCCCAGACACCTATGATGGGATAAGATTAATCACACTATGGAGGTGCCCATTTCTCTCCATGAAGGGAGCTTCGGGTGATGAGCTCAGACATAGTTTAGTTTTAAGACGTCCAAGTTACAGCAGATGAATTTTACCTCAAAGGCTTGAAGTGTTTTTCTGAAACTCAAAGCAACCTTTTGAAGTTCACTCCTCATCCTTATAGAATACAGGTGTGCCAATATCCAATTTCTCATGTTTTTAATTCTGTAGGAATAAAGTTATGTATGTCTGGATATGTATGTGTGTGTATGTGTATACTTAATGGCTTCACTGTCCAGTTGACCTTCAGCTAATTAAAATGTATTTTAATCCTCCTGCATAATGTTTTTGTTGGCAGGTACCCCAGAGAAAGTAGTCTCTTACAAGGAGACAGCTGGCAACTTTTTGCCCACTGTATCATCATTACACAACTAGTAGGTTCTTAAGTAGCTTATAGGCTATCCTACAGCTTGATAAGGGTACTTTGTAGTATGTGACTAATTAATATAAGACCTCCCTCACTTGGGCAACTGTTACGTCTTTATCTTTATTTACCTTCTCTAACTACCTCATATGATGAATGTCATTAGCTATTGCCAATGGTTATGCAATATCCCTGAGCATGATCCTAACTTGAATCTAGCCACTGAAGGCGGGAGGAGTGGAATTAGCTCTTAAAAGCATATTCATACAGCAGCAGATGTCAATACCTTCAGATAAACTTGAGAAATAGAGCTGTAAATGGTCTGATGAGGCAGAAATGCTTTTACACTATCAAGGAAACAGAACGGTTCAACAAGTAGGCTCTATTACTGTAATTTTTTTCTTTTCTATGGTGGTTAAATATCCTTCCCATGTGTCTTCCTTGCCTTGGAGATTCAGAAACTTGAGTGCGGTAATTGCTTGGCTGAGGAATAATGCCAACATAATGAAGCACGTGAAATTGAAGCAGCCAAGTCAGTAAGTTATTTCACAAGCACGATGAATCTGGATGACTCATGCAACAGCATGGAGCAGACTGGTTGGTTATGGTCCTTTTTAAAAAAAAAGGAGGAATAGTTGATCTCAGACAAAGAATCCCATCATGCTTTGCCATGCTAGTGTATAATGAAACACATAATTATGATGTTTACCAGTGATGTTGCCCAGGCATAAAGGAGATGGTCTCAAAACAGGTCAGAAAACCCTGCTCCCTAATATGAGCTTAGATGCCCTTTCTAACACTCTTTGTCTCTTTTGGGAGATAGGATGAGTAACTTAATCTTGTTTCCTCAAGTAATAATCATAATGATATGTATAATGGGAATAATAGTTGTCTCACCTGCCTGACAGGGAGAAGGTGCTGTGAGAATTAATTAGTTTGTGAAGCACTTTGAAGATAAGTGCTACGTTATTAATAAGTAAAACCCACTGCATTTAGATACAACTTGCAAGTGATTGTATTGTATTACAGCGCTTAGATAACACAGAGATAGTTGCCTTAGAAATACCAATAGATGACAGAGGGTTGAAGAGATAAATAACCACCAGATTTCTTGTGTTTTCATTTTGCATCACAGTTTCTCCTGGCATAACGATATTTAGCTCCTAAAATATGTTCCAGTAATGGAAATTACCTGCATTTTAAAGATGTCTCAGGAGAAAGGAAAAGCAGTAAGGTATGGTGAATAAATACTACCCAAGAGTGAAAATGAAATTACCTATCCAGGGCCTCTTCCAACCCTGTGATGTCTAATCTTTAAAGATAGTTCATTAACCCCAGTTCAGACCATCCAGTACAGCTCTCCGCTCACTGAACTTGGCTACCAGGATTTGGAGTACAGTTCAGGGGTAGGGCAAATAATATTCACTGACAGCAACATTGTGAATGTGTGAAAACTGTCAAGAACAGTCACCTCTCAAATGTAATTAAGCAAGTGAGTAAGGAAGTTTAGTATCTTTTGGGTCAGCGATGTGAAATGTAGAGCTGGCAGCAGGAGCTGCAGACTATTTTAAATCTGGAAGCCTGAAAAAGGCTGCTTGGAGGAAAATTAGTAAATATGTGAAAATAAATAAGTTACTGTAGAATTTCTCACACTCTTGATTATCAGAGTTCACTGACCTGTAAAGAATAAAAGGAGGTCGAAAGATAAAATCTCAAATGAGAAAGGTAAGGCAGGTGGTGGTGGTGAAGGCTTCTGATTCCACTCAGATGGCCTGACCCTTGCTTGTGAAGAAGGATTTCCTTGAGTAATGCCATGGAATTTTTTGTCTCCACGTGGCAATACATTATCATGCTGTCACTGGGAAGTGTCCATGCCATGCTTATAGTACAATGATGTTTATGATACATAGCTTTTTCTCTGGGCCAATATTTCAAAGTGGGGATCTACCTGAAGTACTTGATGTGGCTGCTTAAATTTACTTCAAATTTTGAGTGTGATGCAGGGCTTCTGAATCCTTCAAAAACCCTCCTAATTTCTTTTAAAAAAAATGCCAAAACAACAAAACAGTATATATATCTACATATATATATATGAATAATGAATAATGTGAAACTACAAGACCTACAAAATTACCATGATGCTGAAAACTATGGGCTATCAGAACTGCATAGAGACAATAAGTATATCTTCCTGACACTCTTGTTCCTAAAAATCAGAAGAGAAATGGAACTGTTACTTGGCTGAGCAACACAAGACCTGACACCCACCTCACCAAGTGCTGGCAGCACCCAGAAGAGGGCGGTGGTATATGCAAACAATGACCACTTTATTTTCTTTGGAAACAGGGAGACTGGAGGTCAAAAAAATGAACTGAAAGCCATTTCTATTCCATTCTCTGCTGAATATGGGGGTGTAGCTGCCGTAAATGTTAATGAGAGATCACGTGCATCGAAAGAAGCACATCCTCTTTTGTGAAGACAAGATGAAAGCCTTTTAAAAAATGTGACCTACTGGTGGAAAAGGCATATGTTCAGATGAAACCTATGGGTTTATAGTGATGGGCTAGATTTATTTTTTTAATACAATACATTTTGTTAAGAAGAAGGATTAAAGTATTTGCCAAAATGATTTGTGTTGACAAAATGGCTTAGTACATTTGGCAGATTTATTTTATGAAGCGGAATAAATTAAGGTGTCTCGTAAAAAATGTGGGTTATATCCAGTGAAACAATTTCAAGTATTTCAGAAACTCTATTTTTATTCACTTTGCAAACGTGCTTAGTTGAACTGCCAGTCACTGTTACATTTCCATTTCCAAGCAATTAATTAAAATCCCAAATCAGGTTTTTTCTTGATCATGCCAGCAGGAGTTGGTTGCCATGGTAATAGGACGATCAGTAGCATTTGGGAGGGAGAAGAGGGAGAAAAAATGTTCTGTGTTTGGGCTTTTATTACTGAAACATAAGTACAGGTCTGGAGGAGCGTGTTGGCTGATCTGTGCAAGCCTGTGGCCCCAGTCGTGACAACTGGAAGTGAACGAGGGTTCTCGGGATTACATTATTGTCAAGGATATCATTTGGTCCAATGTAGAAATCATTAGTAAAGCCTTTTTAGTCCCACAGTCTATAGGTTGAAATCATGAATGCAGCTGATCACAGGGAGTTTCAGCAGTGCTAAGGAGGATTTTTCTATCTGTTATTGCCCACATTTGCAGAGACCTATCAAACATAATGGTTTTTCTCCCCCACAGGCCTGCAAGGCTTTAGATTTGAAGCTCATTTTCAGACAATACTCTAGATTCATGGCTACTTCTGAAGGCTGTGGCATATATGGGTTTAAGAAAGCTTACATAACGTAGTTCGAGTTGCAAAATTTTATGGGTTGGTGTCAGGGACAGGTGACTGGGGGGAGGACAACATCTGGCAAACCAGGAAGGAGGAGAGGGTGAACCAGTCCTTCACTGAAGCAAGCATAGAAAACAGAGCCCTTCCTGAAGGAGGGAACAGGTCCAAGAGAGAAGAGCTTATGTGGGACAATTTCTTTAACGTTCAGTGGGGTTTAATAGACATTTCTACCATGGAAGACCAAACTTCCTTCCAGCAGCAACAAACATGTCATGTCCATCAGCTGTGATACACAAAGCCCACCGAAGCTGGTAGAAATACTCCCATGGACATCTCTGGGTTTCGGGTCAAGCGTGTGTGTTCAGGGAGGCATCTGTATTAGTAGACAGTTGAGCTCTGAATGATGTTCAATTTTCTAACTCGACTGCTAACACATCAAATATGTTCTTCCCTTTGATATGATATCTCATCCTGACCTCTTCATTACTGTTGTTAATGATTCCCGTTTTAGGTCAGAGCCTGTAGAGGAGACCTGAGAAACTCTTGCCTCCTTATTGCCCCAGGAGTGACTCTAGTCCCCTCCAGTGTGAGCTATTTTAACCCATCTCATGGAAATTCTGTTACTCTCAAACCATCAGTTAGTTGTGTTTGAGTTGAACAGCATGACTATAGTGATCACGAGGGTTAGGGGAAAATGACATTTGCCTTGTTCATCATATTAGCAGAGGCATGAACCAGAGGCAAACAGGCCAAACCTCACGCTGGCGTAACGGTTAGCACACCCACAATGTGAAGTGTATGTAGAGATGCTCCCAACTTAAATGAATCCCTGAAATTTTGGTTTTCCCCTTCAAACCTGATCTGTTTTAAATGTGATCAGCTTTACTATGTGGCCTTACAGTGTCCCAGAGGTGGGAGCATGAAGCAAATAAGAGAAAATGTGGTGGCAGATGGAAGAAGTTGAGTTACTAACACAAAAATCTTGTGAATCCAGAGCCTTGGTTGAAAAGTGGCAGTCACCAGGACACTGAGTCATGGAGTGAAAGCTCTCTCCTGCTCCTTCAACAGCATGTGGCCCAACACAGTCCAGTTTAAGCATGCTCTGGACTGGTTTATGCCTGGCTGTGTGGTGCCTTAGGGTCTTTTATAGTCTTGAGGACATAGACATGGAAAAATCATTTCAGCAGACCTCAATATTGCCATTGTTCAGCTGCTGATGCTGTGTCAAAGCGGGATAGTAGCAGAGAGATTCCCTGGATCGTTAGGCCATATTAATGCAGAGGAACACAGTCCTTCACATATGGTGCTTGTTAAGCCCCCCATGAAATCAGGAGATTGGTAACAGAATTACAACATGCTTAGGGTTATAGGTCATACGCCAAATTTCATCCTTATGTATTAGCTGGAAATTAATCTGAAAATAATTAGGAAAGAATCCAGATATTAAAAAGGAAAGATTTTGAGAACATTAGGATTTCATGTCCTACCGCAGCATAGAATTCACATGTGAGAGTGTCTGAAAACACTGCCTGATGGCCTAACACACTTGCTGGAGAAGAGAGTGTCTTTAATAAAGATCTTTGACAAGATCCTTGCTCAGCTGTCACTTCAGAAAAACCTCACCTGGCCCTGAGATTTGTTACTCGCCTTGTGCTTGCACTGTCCATGTAGGGGCTCAGTGTGGTTGGGACCTGAACGAGTTCAGATGGAGTTAAAGAGGCCAACAAGGGATTTATTGATTTGGATATATCAATTTGCACTAGTCCAAACAAGTTGGGTTCAGGGTCCCAGAAACTCCGAGAGCTGCAGGGCAAAAGTTGAGCTTTTGATCTTCTATATATTAGGATGTACTTATAATATAATGATTTGGGGCTTTCTCTAGTGTCTCAGTCTGGGTGGGAGGGGATTTGAGAATAATTGCTCTCTTTGTCTTTTCCACTCTGAAGAACTTTAGCAAAGTTTTATTACATAACTATTCTTATAATTTTCTGGCGACCTCATTTCTGATCTTTTTCCTGGCATTTATCTAACTCTTTGCTGACCTCAGACACTCATCTTACATCCATGGTCCTATGTACAGGCATCTAAACTTTAGGGCATGGGACATGCAGATTAAGATACTCGAATTAGATCAAATGACTCGTGATTTTACATCCTTGGTGCAACCTTGCTAGACCACTTTGGAAACAAAGTCTGCATCCATGTTACCTGAAGTAAGTGTCCAGTGCCATGTGAAAGCCCTCTATATATTTGATATATTGATATGAGATTTGTAGATGGGATACAGGACCTTCAAGAGATGCCTCTTTGGAAGAAGAATTGGAGGCCAGGTAGATAGTGGATACTGAGCGAACCTCCGATGGCATTTGACACTCTGAGGAATGTGAGTAAAGCCTTACATGACTAGACCAGACCAGATGCACAGTTTTGTGATTGCTGAAATTTGATGAACTGAGCCTTATCTTCACTATCTTCCAACTAAGAGGTATCTAATCCAAGGTTCTTCTTAGGAAATCTGAGTTTACTGACGACCTGAGGTTAGCAGACAATAATAATCTTTAAATGAAGGAGGAATTTCACCCCAGTGATATCCATATCTATATGTCCTTGTTTTTTTAATATTTTTTTCAGTTTTCCAAAAAATACTTCTTTTACTATTCAGAAGAAAATGAACTGCTCTGCATAAAATATATGTGCTCTTAGAGTATTTAATATATTCATATATTACTAAGCATTTAAAAATATATGTATTTAGGGATGTGTATATTTCTACATAATATATATACTATGGTTATAGTGATGTTATATGTAAACCAGCATGCTAAAGTTAAAGCACATATTTTATAAATATCTTAAATAATATTAGGATAAAGTATCTTCAAGGCACACATTCATAAAAGTATCGCAAAATTATAAATTCAATCTTGTTTTACAAAAAAGCACATTTATGCATCCATTAACTCAATAATTAGGCTAAATCAACACAGCCATGTATTTTTATTACACACTAGACATTCTCTTATATCTATAAACAGGCTTCTTTGAAAGTGACTGTCTTGCTTTTATTCCTAATAGGAGCGAAGCCAACATTCACTCAGATGACATGGAAGCCCACTGTCCTGTCAGTCAGAAGATGAACTGTGAGAAAATGATTACATCCTTTCTTGAAACCTCACTTCCACTGCGTGCCATAGGGTCTCCAAGCCACTGCAGAAATTCTACACAGAGTTGTTCAGAATATACAATTTTCTCAATATCTGCTGAAAAACAAACTTCTGGAGTGGAAGAAAAAAAAAAAGAAAAATAACCTGTCCTAAAATAATATAAACAAACCTCCACTATTGTCCATATTTGAGATCTTAGTGAGAACCGCATATGTTATTTGAAGAGTGTGTAATTTTATGACTGAGATCATTTGGCATAAAAATATTCCTAATGACAGATGAAACACTTTTAGAGTACTTGTTAAATTCAAAATGTCCAAAAGGTTTTTTACATCCGAGGAATAAGTGCTGTGATTTTTGTGGAGGATGTGTTATATTCTTTCATACATAAGCAAATATTTAACTCCTTCTAAAACATGACTCCTCCCAAACCAGGAACCACAACTACTTTTTCTGCATTTGAAAGCTTCCGTTTTGTCCCTACCATCCCATCACAGTAAAGATTACATGAAGTTTCACCCATAAGAATAAAATTCCACTAATTAGCATTCTAGTGATTTTAAACTACCCGATGTTTCTCCTAGACTCTCATTAGAAGCAACTGAGTTTTCTGTCACATTTGATTGGTTTAATATTTATGACATTGACAAGAAAATACATTTCTTGTCCTGAGGAAATGGCTTCAAGTTGTGCCAGGGAAGGTTTAAGTTTGATATAAGGAAAAATACTTATAGAAATATAGAATGGTTTGGGTTGGAAGGGACCTTAAAGATCATCCAGTTCCAAGCCCCCTTCCATGGGCAGGGACACCTTCCACTAGACCAGGTTGCTCCAAGCCTCATCCAGCCTGTCCTTGGACACTTCCAGGGATGGGACAACCACACCTTCTCTGGGCAACCTGTCCCAGTGCTTCACCACCCGCTCCGGGAAGAATTTCTTCCTTATATCTAATCTAAATCTACCCTTTTTCAGTTTAGAGCTAACTGCTAACAAGAACCAGACTAAAGAACATTTATCTCCTATTCCGCAGAGAATTAAAACAATAGACAGATGATGTTGAGAACACAAGTCTTTCATGTCTAAAATAAAATTATGAATGTTAATGAAGCAGCTAATGTAATTAATGCCACTAACAAAAAGTGTAAAACAACTGAAAAGAAGTAAGGAAAAACAGGTTAGACCACACATACATCTTTTCAAGTTGCCTGGAACTGGTGAAGTTTAAATTTTTAGGCTACTTCTGGAACTGGATGGAGCAAGCTCCAGAACTGAGGAATTATGTTCTAGAAATCTTGGAGGATGAACAGGAGTAGGAATGTCACCTGCATTTTAAAAGGAGAAAAAAGAAAACTCTATATTTTGAGAAACTATTGAAAGAACTACTCCTTTTACAGTTTACTACAAAACTCAAGTTCTGAAAAAAGTATGAACTGCATTTTGAAAAGAAAAAAAAAATAATAAGGAAAGGAATAACTTTAAGGAAATAATAAGGAAAGGAATAATGTCTACTCTGATAAGAGGTAATGGTCTTAAATTTTAGCAAAGACGACTTAGAATAAATAATGGGGAGGAGGAACTTCCTATATGTAAAGGTAAGTGCTGGAGATTGGCAGTGGGAATCCTCATCAGTGGTAGTTTTAAAAAAAGCTTAGAAGAATATTGATCAAGAAATAGGTGGAGGGGATCCTTTCTTGGGCAGAGTAAAAGATGTGGTGACCTTATAGATGAGTTTAGCATTGTCCAGGACAAAATAATTTTCAATTCTCTGAACTCAAGATCATATCCTATATATTACATGGGATCTGTAGCATCTACTGGAGTATAAAAAATAAGATAATTAGTTTTCTTTTTCTCTTTTCTCTCTCATTTCTAGATGTCAACAATCCTGTAATGATGTCAGTCATCAGAAATATGTTAAAATAGTAAGATCTAGATTATTTTTACTTGAATTCTGCCTACCCTGGGAGGTCTGGCTAATCTGATGGAAAATCCTTATTTGTTGTCAATTTACAATTCTGTTCTAAAAAAAAAAGGCTCATTGAAGGAAATCCTAATAAGTAACCTGCTGGCCACAGTTCTCCTGATACAGCCCAGGATACAGTTGGCTTTCTGAGTTGCCAGCGCACACGACTGGCTCATGTTCAGCTGTTTATCCACCAGTACCCCCAAATCCTTCTCCTCAGGGCTGCTTTCTATCCATTCTCCACCCAGCCTGTACTTGTGCTTGGTATTCCCCCGATCCAAGTGCAGGACTTTGCACTTGGATTAAAGGCACACAAATCCTTCACCATTATACCTAACAGAAGGAGAGGGAGTGAAAAGATGAATTTTTTACTGTTGATAAAATCTTAAATGTAAATATATTAAAACACAGAGCAGTCCTAAGATCCAGTGCTTTTTCTTCTCTTCTCTACTCTTCTTCCAAATGCTACAGCTAGTCAGGCTGAAATCACCCTTGGAGAAGCCTCCAATATTCTGCTGTTGCTTCTGCTCAACAACAGCTATTTTCCAGCAAGAACTGGAAAATTGCAAAGACTTTCAACACACTGTTATGCCAACAGTTGTCTGAGGAAAAAGGGCAGTGATGCCCTGCAATGTTTCTAGAAGTCCAAATGACCAAAAATTAATTACAGGCATTCACATAGACTGAACAGATGCCAGAAGAGATTTGCTCACTAAGAGGGAGATACTGAGCAATTTTTCACTGGAGAAATTACAGCTGTACTTTGACCAAGCTACCCAAGTCATTGCAAGGTGGCCAGTTCTTTGAGTGGGTAGGAGATAAAGGAACGGCTTACTCAGCTATAACAAGGCAAGATTGATGGACATGAAGTTTTAGATGACAACCTGAAAATGAATTTGATCTAAAAAGGGATGCGCCTCAAAAAGACTGAAATTTCTTATGTTCTCAGTAATAAAAAGCTATTAACAAAGCATTTTTAAGAGTATTTTATCTGGTATATCATGGAAAAAAGATCTAGATATAGGCAGTAATTAAAGATTAACTTTGATTTTGATAATCCTTTTTAATTGCTTTTTTAATTGTGGTGAAATTTTAAAACATTTCTGTGAAGTGCTCTGTGGAAAAAACGCTGATGTAGAGAGATTAACTAATCAAGATCACTCTATTCTGTTTGAATAACTAGAAAGGAACTTTGAGTGGGTAAGTGTAAAATAAATCTTCTAACTAATGTATGGCTCCATGTAATCTCATCTCACCTTCTGGGAACAATGTATAACAAATTAAGCTTGGATCATGAAATGTCATACAAATCTGGCAGTGAGACTTCATTTGGAGGGAAGAACTGCTATTCTCTTGGTTCTTAACAGCCATAGAAAATTTCAATTACGTGAGCATCTTGACAAGTTCTACCTCCAGGGTATGGAAGATTTTTAAAAAGTTTTCTTTAACCAACTACTGTGTCCCAAAGAACATCGCCTGGTTTAAACAACTTGACTCGTACCTATTTGCAGTTGCCTAGTCCCCTGGATAAGAAAATAGCTTTGATAGGAAATGCGATTATTAAGTAAATTACTAAAAGATGAATATTTTATGTGGCATAGTAAATGTCCTCAAAATAAGCAGTAAAATAAGGGTCTTGTAATAACAGTAAACAGTCTTGTTTTGTCTTCTTCAAAATTTGATGAACCATAAAAGAACAGGATATACATCTTGAAATTGTACCTAATTAGACTATTAAGAAAGGAATAAATAAGATGACACTGAGAAAGTGTTCCTAAGGGAACACAGAGTGAAACTAATTGAAAATTCATACAAAGGGGATTGGAGTGAGGATGAAGCAGAAGAAGCAGAAGAGAAAAACTGTAAGAGAGAAATATGCACATAATATATACCAGATATATGTATCAAGATGTCTTTTGGCATCTGGTTCTTCTATTGCTTTTACATAGAATTGGTTTCATTAAAAGATCTGGTAATTGTGTTACATAATGGTATGTGTTTGTTCTAAATAATTCATTCCTGGCAACAGTGTGAGAGACATAAGTCAGAGAAAAATATGCTAAATCTGTATGAATTTCGTAAACCCTGGATATTTTAAAAGTTGTTGGTCAAATTCAGCATTGTGAACATTAGAAGTATGCCCCCTATGTTGCTTATTGTGCCTGCATGAGTATCTTATTATGCGAACTTGGACTTTACACAAACTTTTTCCAGAGGAGAAATGTGAGGAATAATGTGCAGCCTATGTTCAGAGTAATTAAACTCTTTCATTCCTGTATCCTCATAGTAGGTGCAATATACACGATAACACAATTCTCAAGTAGAATCATAGAATCTTTTCGCTTGGAGAAGACCTTTAATCAAGTCCAACTGTTAACCTAACATTGCAATACCACCACTAAACCAGGTCCCTAATCACCACATCTATACATCTTTTAAACACCTCCAGGGTTGGTGACTCAACCACCTCGCTAATCAGACCGTTCCAATGCCTGACAACTGTTTCAGTGAAGAAGTTTTTCCTAATATCCAATCTAAATGGTCCCTGGCATGACTTGAAGCTGTTTCCTCTTTTCTTATTACTCATCACTTGGGAGAAGAGACCAATACCCACCTCCCTGCAACCTCCTTCCAGGTAATTGTAGAGAGCAATAAGGGCTCCCCTGAGCCTCTTCTTATCCAGGCTGAACACCCCCAACTCCCTCAGCCACTCCTCACAGGAACTGTGCTCCAGACCCTCCCCCAGCCTCGTTATCCTTCTCTGGACATGTTCCAACACCTTAGTGTTTTTCTTTGCAGTGAGGGGCTCAAAAGTGAACACAGGATTTGAAGTGTGGCCTCACCAGTGCCCCGTACAGCAGGATGATCCCTGCCCTGCTCCTGCTGGCCACAGTGTCTCTGATGCACGTCAGGATGCCATTGGCCTTCTTGGCCACCTGGGCACAGTGGTGGCTCATATTCAGCCGCTGTCAACCAACATCCGCAGGTCTTTTTCAGCCAGGAAACTTTCCAGCCACTTGTCCCCTAGCCTGTAGTGTTCCATGGGGTTGTTGTGACCCAGGTGCAGGACCCGGCACTTGGCCTTGTTGAATCTCACACAGTTGGCCTCAACCCATCAATCCAGCCTGTCCAGATCCCTCTGTAGTGCCTTCCTGCCCTCAGGAACATCAACACTCCCGCTCAACCTGGTGTCATCTACAAACTTACTGACGGTGCACTTGATCCCCCCGTTCAAGTAATTGATAAAGATATTAGAGAGAATTGGCTTGGGGAACACCACTTGTGACTGGCTGCCAACTGGATTTAACTCCATTCACCACAACTCTTTGGGTCTGGCCATCCAGACAGATTTTTACCCAGCAAAGAGTGAACCTGCCCAGATACTTTTCTATAATACCTCCCATTTGAAATGCGTGCACCAGAATCACCTTAGGGTTATCTGGTAGAAGTAAAGCAGGAGAGAAGGGATTATATTCATATAGAAATACTTTAGAGAAATAAGGTGGACTTTTTCCAGAAAAGATGTACACTGTGACCTTGATATGTACACTGGGTCCTTGAAAGTATACACTGATCTTTGACTTTCTAGTGCTAAAGTATGTAACAAGAAAAGAGGACATGGTCTCAGTGGAAGTTTTGTGACTTCTACTGCTCCACTGAACCCTTCAAAATGACAAAAGAATTTAAGTTGGACAAAATTTGATAATCATGAGAAATACTAAGTTCTGAGCACTAATGCCTTTTACCTCATCAGGAACAACCTGAAGAAAGTCCTGCTTGAGTGAGATCTGAAAGCAGTGGTGATGTTTCAGAAAGCAGATGCCATGATTTTTATTTAAAAGTTGACATGAGGACTTGGCATCACAGCTTGAAAACAAGGCAAATTTCTGAAGTACCATAAAAAGCCTTAATAATGCAAGATATGATTCAATAATGCATAATAGCCATGTGTACATTCCAAACGGAATGACATGGAGAAAGCATATGTAGAGAAAATGAGAGAGAAATGTCTTCAGGTGATGGACAGAAATGGGATGCAACAACAATCAACAGTCCCAAGGAAGAACCGAGAGGAGGAAAATCCTGTAAAACTGCAGGTCAAAATAGGGGTTGGTTTGTTTGTTTTTTTGGTTTGTGTTGGTTTTTTTTCCTACTTTCTCAGAGAGGGAGGGAGGTGATGTGAATGACCATGTAATTAGCAGCCAGAATAATTTTGCCAAGCCTTTTGTCCCACATGTAGCAGATTATGCATTTCAGATGTTGTATGCCTGTCTGGACCCCTTAAAAATTCATGGAAGAAGGTCTGCTGAGTGGTTCTCTCTGTATCTGTACTGTAGATGAGTGTTATCAGGTTTCACTATCTTTTTCTGAGCAGGTTTGAATTGATTTAGGCCATATAAATATCAATTTCCCAGTTTACCTGCAATAAGGTGAAAATCACAACAGTCCTGTGCCTTGCTGTTGTACTGTTGTGTGAGCAGAAGGTGCTCAGATACTTCTGTGTTTGGAGCATACATTGGTGCTTCAGGTTTGACTCTGCAGGGCTACCCTACCTACCTATAACTTATGTTCAAACCTCTGAGAACAATATGTCCAAATCGTTCTCAAAATTATTTAACTCATTTCATTCTATGTGTGTCCTGTAAACATAGCGTAGAGGCCACTGACATAGTGTATCCCTGTCTGTCTTCCTTGACCCCAAAAGATTATGGCTGATGAGTAGCTTGGACTGAATTGTTAATGGTTAGGCAAGATCTCTCATCTAATTACTGTATGTAGATTTTTTAATGCCAATGCAGCATTCTGCAAGCAAGTAAACTTCAGCCAAACTTCAAATATCATCATTATTTAAAGTATCAACAGACACTTTTAATTTCCATTGGTAAAATCAAGAAGCTTTCATTATTAATTAAGCAGCTAATTTTCTCTTTCTGTATAAAAGAGGGGGAAGCAGCTAATTACATTTGAGATTCCCTTCAGCATAATTAGATCTAGGCAAATAGATAATCCCCTTGACACCAATGGCATGCATCAGACTCATTTTAAAGCAATCATTTCATTTGGGAGTATCACACCTGTAGTAATTAGGCAAATGCATCTCATTCTCCTAAGGAATTATTTGGGTAACACATGGAATTACCTTGAAAAATTGACAAAATGAAAGACCATTTGTAAAAATAATACTATGGTTGCTATAATAAGTGAGAGTATATTCTTTTTTAGATGAAAAAATTTATGATTACACTCCATTATTCAGGAAGATAAATTTGATAACAAAAACTCCACCTTAAGCAGTAATTTGAACTGAAAACTGCTTTATAGACTAGAGTGAAGTTCACCAGAAATTAATTTTTAAAATAATTTTCTTTTTCCTGACAATATAAACAGTTGAATTTTACTATTTCTGAAAAAAAAATCTGATTTTAAATGACTTTTCATTTTGAAATTCTTGTCATTATTTGAACTAGAATTATCCAAAATTGTAAAAAATCAAATTCTGATCAGCTTAAAATACATTTTTTTCCAGAAAAATTTTCTTTCTGGTACAGGAAAAGCTATTTTCTATTTAAAGAAAACTTCATCAATATTCACCATTTCAGGTTAAAATACCTCTCTCTGTGTCTATGTGTGTGTGTGGGCGTATACATGCTTGAGGGATATAAAGACAAAGGTGGAGAAACAATTCTGATGATAGAAAAAGATGTCTTGTATACATAAGATATTAACTGTGAAATTAGCTCTACTAGTTAAAATTGCTTTAGCTGTTGTGGTTACATTGAACCTGATATATCAGCTTGTTCACCACAGGTAGGATTCACAGCATCCTGGAAGACATAACAACCCTTGGGCTTCACCGAGAGACCATGATCCTTTTTGTCATCAAGCACTCTAATTGCTTCATGTTTAAAGGTACTTTGTAGCAAGACAGAAGGTACATAAAGGTGGGGTTTGGGTTTGTTTTTTGTTTTTTTTTTTAATGTTAAAACTGGTTTGCTAGAATTTTTCAGCTTTCAAATTCCATTGAATTGGAAAATTCTAATACAACTTAGGCAAAGCTAAGTTGTACATTTGAACAACTCAGCTGAGTAATCTGGAGGATAAATGGAGGTCAAGATGTGTTTGTGACAGCTTAGTGCATGTCAAAGACTGCATTGCCCTCTGGACTTTAGAGCTTAAGTATTTCTTAATTAGTACTTGGTAACTAATATATGATTTTTTTTAATAGTAGTCAGAAATCGAGAAAAATACAGTAGCTATTGGTGCCTGTACGGACGAAAAAAAAAAAAATCAACCTACACCCTCAGTAATAGACAGAAGAATAAAAGTAAATACCTGTTAATCAATGATCACATTTTTCCACTGTAAATATTGCATTATCTAAACATTGATATCTAGATAAACAGCTTGGGTAACAAACTAATGCATAGCAAATGTATTCCTGTATCCTGGAATCAGTGCGTGTTAGATGAAGTAAACATTACTGCGTTCTGTTGCAGCCTGCTCTGCATGCTATGACCGCCTGACTTGTAAGAAATGGTGGAGCAGACTTTTAGGAGGTAGAAACTGATGCTGACCTATCCATTAGATTGCTACAATTTACACCAGCCAAATATCCATGTCTAGCATTATGATAATCATATGCCAAATATATCAAAAAAATTAGTACCACTGACAGAAGAGAAGAAAGCATAGGTTTGGGTTTTCTTTCTGTAAAGTCATTTTAAGTAATGAACATATATTGATCTCTCAAAAAATCCAATATTAATAAAGAAAAGGAACAAGATGAATGATGTTCCTTAATCCTGACAACACCGTTCTTTCACACAACTGTCATAAGGCTTTTAAAGAATATTACAAAAAAAAAAGAAAAAGAAAAAAAAGTTTACTCTCATGGGGCTTCACAAATAAACTCACTAATGTCACCTGATAGTCTTTTTCTGATCTCAGTGGGATATGAAGTAAACTTCTGGAAATAAATATCTGAAAGCAGTACAGTAAGAAGAGCTTTCAATTTAATTTAATGAGGAAACCAAAAATCTCCAAGGAAAAAAAAAAAATCTTGGATTAATCCAAACCAATTTATTTTCTTATTCTGTGTGAAACAATTCTCTAGTTTTAGTGGACAAGTGTTTTGTCCAATGCCTTGTGAAATATTTGGCTTGTTTTTTTTTTACTCTCACTTCAAGATTCTTCCCTGATAATAGTTAATCTCTGCGAAAATGGCATTTTGAAATACAACAGGAAGGTAATTGACTACTTTTGCTTTTAGTTCTCTTTCAACTCCCCACCTGGCTGAAATTATTTCTAAATTTGTATCAGACAAGGTGAATAGTTTTGATTTCTGCAGAAGTTTGTCACAGAGTGAAGTTATTTTTTGCCATAATTATTTTTCCTTGCTTCATATAGAAACCACTTTTAAGAGTCAGTAGAATTGTTATGTTCAAGGTGTTTTGTTAAGGTCAAACAAAGCCTGAGAATTTAGGCTAACCTGCTGTCTCACAAAAGTCATGAAATTTCAGTCCTTTTTGCATAAAGTTCAGTTATACAGGTTATCTTTCTGCCTCACTGTGCACAAAGCAATCTAATTTCTCTTTTCGTGGGTTACTACAGCTAAATCTTGATTTTATTCTCGTGGGCTTCTACAGGTAGAGTGCAAGATGAAACACCATAGAATTTTAGCTAAAGAATCATCACATTCACAGAGAAGCTGGTGAGCAGCCCTGTTTCTGTCTAATGAAATTGTGTTACCTTTGAATGAAAACCAGGACTTTGGGACCGGGCAGAGATGGTCTTACCTTAACACCAAGTTGGCACATAGCCAACATATCTACTGAAACCTTAGAATTTGGAGACACTCCTAAGTTTAATAATACAGACACAGCCAATACATCCCACCTTTACCATCAAGTTCTGAGTCTCATAAGACAGGTTCAACACAAACTCTTCCTGTAAATATAAATACATGCTTTGCCACAATGTGTTTCATTAATACAAAACAGCCTCCCCAATCATTCATCACTTGAAATGATACACACAGGTGCTGAAGTGAAGTGCAGCTGTCGATAAAGGCTGATGCCAAATTATTTTCCTGAGGTGAGTTGTCTTTCAGTTATGCTGAGTTTTTGTTTTCTATTCTTTTCCTTTCTTCTCCTTTTTTTTTTTTTTTTTAAGAAAGTGGGGAAGAGGAGAAGAGTTGGGATTTTAAATCTTTTTTCTTTCTTAAAATAACAATGTATAATTTTTTTTTTTTTTTTTTAATTATAGCATATGGGTCTGGTCATTAGGTCCTTTGTGAGACTTCATTCACATTATGAAAATGTGTTGCAGTTCAAAAGTAGTGCTAGGACTCTCAGGACAAAAACTTGTTTGCTGGATCTTTTAGCTGAAACCAGGAACTTCCAAGATGTGAAAACATTTGAATGTAACTTTCATTTCTGGCTTTGATTTCCCCCTTCCCCCCTTCCTCTATTCTATATTGGGACAATTGTTTTGAATTTTGGAGGAAAAGTTGTAGATGTCCGTTTTGACATGTATAATGGCTTCTGGGACTCACCAAGAATGGAAAAAATGTAACTTCCAGTTCTTCTCCTGTTAACTTCAGAATTTAGCCTCATATTTTCACAGTCCAGATAAGAGCTGCAAACATGGGATTGGCTGAGTTCCTATGACAGTGACAGTATGGAAGTAGGTGTCTCTCAGAACATTCTACTGAAGTGCTTCCACTTTCTATAAATAATTAAACAGTCATTTAACAGGCAGAGACTTAAAATATGATCTTTCATATGATCTATACGAAAGCATTAACTACTTAACCAGGTTGTCTCTTTGTTCCAATGAATATTTAATTATTTAATATTACATGGAGACAAATTCCCCTCAGTTTTCTATGTGAAGCAGTATACGAAAGCAGAAATCTATTTAGGCTGCCTATGTAATCTGCCATATGCTGTCAGCTGCAGTTGCTTTCTCACTGGTAAATGACAATGATGTTACCTATTCCAACATTACCTTGTGCATAAAATAGGCCAGTACAGACCAGATTCACCACCTCACCAATGGTCAACTGAAAGTCATGGCATCACAGAGTGGTAGAGGTTGGAAGGGACCTTTGGAGATCATCTAGTCCACACCCTCTGCCAAAGCAGATTTACCTAGAACAGGTTGGACAAGAATGTATCACGGCAAGGTTTGAATATCTCCAAAGAAAGAAACCACAACTTCTCTGGGCAACCCATTCCAGTTCTCTGGAACCCTCAAAGTAAAGACCTTTTTCCTCATGTTGAGATACAATTTCCTGTGCTCCAGTTTCTGCCTGTTGCCCCTTGTCTTGTTCTTGGGCACCACTGAAAAGGGTATGGCCCCATTCTTTTGACACCTGCCCTTTAGATATTTTATAAGCACTGATAAGGTCCCCTCTCAGTCTTCTCCAGGCTAAACAGACCCAGCTCTCTCAGCCTTTCCAATAAGAAAGGTGCTCCATTCCCTTGGCCATCTTTGTATCCTCTGCTGGACTCTCTCCAGTACTTCCCTATCTTTCTTGAACAGGGGAGCCCAGAACTGGACACAGTACTCCAAATATGGCTTCACTAGGGCAGAGTAGAGGGGGAGGATAAACCCCCTTGACCTGCTGGCCATGCTCTTTTTAATGACCCCCAGGATACCATTGGTCTTCTTGGCCACAACACACATTGCTGGCTCATGGTTAGCTTGCAGTCCACCAGGACATTCAGGTCCCTCTCTGGAGAGCTACTTTCCCACAGGTCACCCCTCAAGTCAAGATACTAGTTTAAGCTGGCTACTGAGCACCCCTCTTTCTAACACTGAGGAGAGCTGGATACTTATTGAGAGTGTTTTAGGTTACCCATTTTACTAAAATAGCACAGGACGCAATCTCTTCATAGGTTGTTTCTTGTTCTCTGTCCAGGGAGAAAACCTAGATATTAACCTTCAACTACACATCTCAATTTTAGATATATAAAAAGAGATTAAACCCATTTTTTCCTCTAAAATGACTAGATTTTAACAGTATCAGCTTCTGTTTTTCAAGCAGTAAGTATAAATGGTGTATCATATGTATTCTAATGAGTTTGATATCAAATTGGGCAGTTTTAGTTTTGCAATGAACATAATAAAGTCAAAGGGAAGACTGGTCAATGAATATTGAGCCCTGAAAGTCAGGTAGCTCTGTTGAGATGGAGATTTGACGCATGTAGAGCCAAGAATCTACGCTATTAGTTAATTAAGGTTATTGGCTAGTATTTAAATGGGACAAATCATAATGATTTCTGTTTCTTCCGTACTGCATAAAGCTGATCCCAAGCAAGGGAGGGCTGTTCTGCCGACAGTGTCTTGTTAAAATATTATCAATATATTCCTCCTCATTTATCTCACAGCTGGAAAAGGTGCTCACAACATTTACTATTTAATAGCTCATCCTGGCTAGAGTTCTCAGAGACTCTTATTTCCCTGTTAATTGGACACTTCATTTGGAAATTGTCAGAAGCCAGCACTATTTCAGAAAAAGCTGGTGGGGCACAGCAGGAAAGGAGAGACTCCCAAAGAAGGAGGGTTATGGCCCTTCCTTCCTCACCTAAGATCAATCCCACAGATCCTGGAGCCTGTGCTTCAAAGGGTGCAAATCTGTCTGGCATGTCCTAGTCTGACTTCTATTAAAACAGCAACAAAGACTACCCATTGCAGTGTGCCAAATGAACATCCAAGTGCAGAACAACTCAATCCCTACTTCCTCCCAAATTGCTAAAGCAGAGTGAGACAGTCACTTCCATGACCTTGTAAAATGTCGCCAGCATTGCAGAAACAACGAGTTCCTCTTTGTAGTAGGAGAAGAGGAGGGGTTGTTTTGAAGGAGGGGTGTTTTTATTTTATTTTTTCACCTCGCCCTCCCTCCTCCCTTTCCTTGAGCAAATCCCCATAACAAATAAAGTTACACTTCAAGACTGGATTACGCAGACTGTTAGGTTTGCATGCCAATGTTTACTTTAAGTTAAAAATGATAGTTCTGAGAATTCAAATAATATGTTTAAAGTATTTCCAGGCTATTGCTTTGCTTGTATTTATTTTGGCACTGATTTCCTCCACGAATATGTCAGTTTTGAAGGAGAGATGAATTCTGTTCAGTTACAGTCTTTGCCTATTGATCATATATTTAACATCTGTTGACTTCGTTTATGTGCAGTTTTGGAGGGATTTATGGCAAAATTAAGAGCACTTGCTGCAAAGAAATTTTGTTGATGAGACCTCACCACTTTCATGGCAAATATTCTTGGATGGCAAATGCCTTAATGGGTGAGTAGTAAGAGCCCACAACACTGCTCTTCACAGATCTGAGTAGATAATCAGAATAGTCTTTTTTGACTGCAAAATTCACATAGCTATCAAAAGGTTTCACTTAAATTTTTCATTGTAATGGCTCGTCTGGGACTCAGATTAAAGGAGTGCAGAATGCCTGTCTCACCTGACATTCTCTGGAAGATATCCCTTTCCATGGCTCTTTTCTCTGAATGCCAGCTTGCCTGATATCCCCAAACAACATGTCGGATCCTGTACTCTCAGCCTTGATTCAACTTCTCCCGAGGCGTGCGTATCCTGTGGCTGCATACACCTGAGTTGGCTCCTCAGAAGTTACCCCTGGAATCAGACCTGAGAGAAGATATAGGCCAGGGACAGCTGAGCTGACTTTAATTGAGCCAGTTGCATGTGTGTGTAAAGCTTATTAACTCAAGCTGAAAACAGTGTAAATGTGGCTGTGGCTATAGATACCTGGGCTGATGCTATGCAGCAACAGCTTGGATTGTCTTGACATGAAGATCTCCTTAACCCACTCTGTTGCATTTACATGTACTTGACAGACCCATTTTTTTTTAATCTATTGTATAGAACATACTTAGTGGTTTCTGCAAGTTTTAGAAGCAGAGAAAGAGGTTAGAGATGGCAAATGAGCAAATCTTTAAGCAAAATTATTTTTTGCTACTTAAAATTGTCTTTAATGGTCTCCAGAACTGGTCCATGTGTTTCTCCTGGAGTTTTTGAAAAACTCTGGAAGTCAGCAGAGAAGGCAGGCAGAATATTCTCTAGCCTTATCTTGAAAGCAACCTGAAACTTACACTTTTTCCACCTATTCCATCTAGAAAAAGACCTGACATTTATTGTTTGGAATGATTTGTGGAAGAACTTCACAGACTTTGCTTCCACAAAGTTTCCTTAGACTTCTCGTTTATATAAGGATTACATAGTAGAGCAGGAAAATGAGTCTGGAAAGTAACTGGACTTCCTGAATATTTGAAGAAAATGTAGGAACAAAACTATTCAGATATATTTTATTATGTTTTAAATAATGGGTGAATACAAAAGAGGAAAAGTTGGTCAAGTTAATTAACATTTACTCAAAGAAAAAAAAAAGACATAACAAGAGTTTTAGAAATTACTTGACACTGAGATAAAGGAATAAGTCATTAATAGGTTATCTTGTTAGGGCTATAGAAGGAGTCCTAACAAGGTCACCATGACTTTGACGGTGACCACAGCTATATTGCTTTTAGTAACCGAAAGTAAAGAGTGAAACACAAAGAAGGAATGGTGATAAGGAAATTGGATAGGTCATTATGCAAAGGTCAGGAGGGAGGGTCAGATGATTGCCAAGCTGGTCAAAGGGCAAGGCATGTCATCAAAATGGCTGAAATGCTAGTTGTCTGTAAAGTCATTGTCCCTTTTCAAATTGACATCAAAGAAAACAGAACGCATTGATAATCTCTCTAAGAAGATAATTAAGCAGATGGGCATAAAAATTAAAAAGATAGATAAATAAGCTAATGAATAATGTACCAGAAAAAGAGATGCAAATGTAAATGTTGAAGTATGGACAAGCTTAATAACAAAAGCTTACAGGCTTTGTTAACTTGGAAATTTTAAATAATGGAAACATGAAGATTTTAATTCTTAATGATGTAAATTAATTCATTGGTGGGAAATGACATGGCCTTGGATCTCTCCTATTTCTGGAAACAGGTTTGCTCATCTATTTTGTGGCAACATGAATGGATGTGATACAAGAGCCAGCCTTCTCTCAAAGTTTTCCAGCATTTCAGTATATATCTTGTCTTTTGAGTTTCTTCTTGGCTCCATTCATATCTCTTCTCCTTACTTTCAATGATGATATGAATTTCAAAGAACTTGAGCATTTTTGCAGAAAAACAGAGTCTTCTGCAACTGTAATTCTGGGTTTAACATGTAGCTCTCCATTTCTCATCTGCAAATGTCATGCAGTGTGGTATATATTCTGCCTAACTATATCTCTTATGTATATCAACATACTTGACACCTACTACAATGTTCCCATGTGCAGTGTGGAGAGTTACAAACTTCTGAAGCACTCCAGAAGGAGATCTCATCTATCTAACTTAGATACCTGAAGTCCTTAAGAGACCTGCCTCTGAAGGCAGAAAGACTCTGAAGGCTTTCAAAGATCCCTATGTCTTTCCATTGATCATATTGGAAATCTAGGTATTTAAGAAAGCTTCCTTAACACCTTAAACTTAGATCCAAAGCAGATGTCTCTCTTGTTGACTAGAACCCTGCAGCCATGCCCATCTTCTTTTTGCATTAGTGTTTTGGCATGATGTTAGCAGCCAATGCAAAATCTCTAGACCTTGTTAAGTCCATATTTAATTCTACCACAAGAGTCAAAAGAATGTTCATGGAAACTGAAAACAAGGTCTGAATCTGGCCCATAGATTTATTTGTTGCAGGGGAAGGGGAAGGAGAGGACTTTCTGTGTTTACATTATTTACACAGTAAAAATGAGTCACAATGCGTATCTCCTTAACAGGGAAATTTGAGGTCCCTCCCAGCTTCATTCAAAACATTGTATCCTGAAATTGATATAAAAACATACAACAGGAACGTGGTAACCATTCCTGTTTGATTACACCTGTGTTTCATACTAATGATTATTAATTAACAGCAGGATGCAATATAAAGACAAGGTTGGATTTATGCTTCCAGCTCTGGAGTGGACTAGCTTCCAGCTTATTTCAAGCAAGAATCATCTTACTTTCTGTGAGTCTTAAAACTGCATCAGAATCTGACAACAGGATTTCAGTTTGTATCTGATGATTTTTTTTTCTCAAATATCCCTGGAAGTTGCAAATGCCCAGAATCCTTAATGGTGACTTAGTTTCCATATACCCCTAAATTTGTTATAAAACAGAAGAGCAAGGGGAAAAAAGAAGAAACAGATGATCTCAGGGCTGTGAAGAAGAATTAATGTTTGTATTCTTGCTTGGTGATGGCTTTTATTCAATGTTTTGGATACATGTTTTCTCCTTTCTGCAATTTTATCCTGGTGGGTGAAATTGTGAAAGACTCACGAGCAGATTCAATTGCCTGTGGTCATTACTTCCCTGGAGTCTCCTGTCTGAAGCCTCCAGGCACACTCATGTGATGCAGCCTTCCTTTCAAATTCTTCTTGGAAGAGCTGGACTCTATGTAGTAATGCTCTTTCTCCTTGTCCTCACTATTTCCTCCTCATATTCCTTAGATGTCTTCAGGGGATTCCCAAATGCCCGTTGAGCATACACCCTATAGAGTAACTTCTCCCACATTCCCATGCAAGGCATGAGTGACAGTGCCTGTTCTTATAGGAATACGACAGAGAAGAAATGGTGCAGAGGCTGAACAAAGTGTTTTGCTGTTACTTGTCACAGCCTAAAGACTCACAGGGAAGGTCATTCTGTGCTGAGACAGAAAAGGCATCTGCTCGCCACACACTGCCCTACTAGGTTCCTCACGCAACCCTCTTTATCTCAAGTGCTTGAAAAATGGCTGCTTGAGTAAGATCAACACCATCTCTTCTGTGACTTTCAGCTGCCTTTGTTCCATCACTCTCCGATCAGCAAGATGATAAGAGCCTCTGGGCTCTGCTGCTAAGGTGGCACCTCTCCTGACATACCTGCTGTCGCTGGCTGGCTTCACATCTTAGATGTTTGTCTCTGGTTAGGAGATCGTCCTGATTTAATGATGTGCTGGCAGTTCTGAGCACACCTTTGGGCATTCCACCCTCTACAGAGCTGAGGAGGCTGAAGGGTACATGCAAAGCTGCTCACTTGTTTGTACTCCCCTCAGAAGTATAAGGTAAGGTCATTTCAAAATACACATCTTGGAGCATGTCAGACTGCTCTGAAATATACTGACATTTGGAGGAGCCCTCTGACAAATCAACATCCAGGAACCAGAGGTGCCCAAAGTCCCCATTGCCATACATTCTACAGTTCAAGTGTAATTTTGCATGCCATTCCCAGAAAGTTGAGGAAATGAGGATGTGCAGTGTATTACTTCTCACTGCAGAAAAGCTGACTTTAAAAAGTCTCCAGGTTCCCAGATTTCAAGCTCTATTTATAATGCCAAAGCACTAAGATATTTTTTCATAGTTTTAATGTCATCACATCATTTAATGCACTGCCTCAAACTGCCAAAAAATAATGTTCCCAATCAAGGCAACTATATTTTATACACAAGCTATGACTTACTTCTTCCTAGTGGTGTTAATCAGATTTCATTTATTTTTATAGCATTAGGGACGTTAACATTACCCTCTGGAAATGTTCCCCTTTCTATTTGTCCTTGGATAAGATATCTCCTGTATTAGGATAACTTTCTTCCTGAAGATAAATGTTTCCCGATAAAACAATATTGTTAACCTGTAACAACAGCAACATGAAATAAATGCAGTTGTCAAGTAAACTTTAAAAGGAGGAATTAAAATTTAAAAAAAAAAAAGGAGAGAAAGAGAAAGAAACTCAGGACGCAGTTTAAAATACTGCCTTTTTTTTTTTTTTTTTTTCCCTCTCCCCAAATGCATTTATCTTTCTGGCTATCTCACATGATTGAATAGCAGCAGAGAAGTCACCTGAAATAATGCCAAATGACAGAAGATGTATTAGCATCACAGGGTAATGTGTTTGTTCTCAGGAAGAGGAAGGAGAGGTTCAGATGTGTTTCATACTGCAGCATGCCAAAGAAATCAACGTGGATGAAATACCTTTAAAAGTTCTATGTATGAACCATAGGAAGGACTTCAAGTCTGCAAATATTTATGCGTATCTATGTCTCCTGATTCTTATTCTGTAGAATGTCAAATTTAGGGCTTATTGATAACCATTGAAATCAATAGAAGACTTTCTGCTGACTCCAATGAGTTTTTCATCACACCCTGACTTCTTTCAGATATTGGTCCAGATAAATGCTTCAGCATCTGCTTACCTCGTAAGCAGTTATACTGCAGTATAAGAGGGCTTTGACAGGCAATGTCCATCTGTCTGCCCATTATTTTTCCCCTTTTTTCTTTTCTCCTTTTTTGCTATCCTCTGACTTTACTTTTCTACAGTCTTCTACCAACAAAAGGTTGAGTTTAAATTGTAAGGTACAATCAACAAAGTCACTTACAAAGTTGAGGTTTTTTAACATTTATATCCCCTGGAGAAGATGATTTTCATAGCAAAACTGATAAAGGTGTGGGGTATTTTGCGAGTGAGGGAAAAATGAAGCATATGAGTGGTTGAAGACAAGGATGGCAGAGGTGTATAATTTACTGGTTTAGCTTTTTATGTTTTATTGTTGTTTTTTGTTTGTTTGCTTCCTTGCTTTACCCCATGAGACACTGGAAATATAAAAAAAAATTTTTTTCTTTCATTTTCTTTTTTTTCTTTTTTACTAGATATCTGGGTTCTTTGCTTATTTTTTCCCTTCTTGAAATGTTGGCTTCATAATGAAGACCAGATTTAAAGTGAGTTGGCTTCCTTTCCTAATTCCAGTTCATATTAAACTTTGTTTAGAATATATATTATTCCCTACAGATTGTTTATGTGCTTTGCATTTACCCAATCTTAGTCCCATGCTGATATCGTCTGCTTGTGATTTTAATTTCTCAGGGTCAGTGTCATCAATGTTTCCAACTTTTCCCTGTTCAGCATCAGCTTAATTAAGTTTTTCACAGTTGGACAAAGACAAGAAAGATGTCCATTATATGAAAATAGAACAAGAATAAAGTGGTGAACTACAGAACTACTGAGGTTCTTTCTCAGACATCAAAATCACGCTCTGGTACACTATTTCAATAAATTTATGATTTATTTATATATGTGGATATATGGAAAGTAATACTGACCACACAGGTTCTGTATTTCAGGACTAGATTACATTTTGAGATTATAATACACCAAAGACTAGGAAATGAGCAAGGGAGATTATTTTTGGCTGTAGGACTACTTGTGTTTGGTTGCCCACTTTGGTGACAACTTTTTGATGTAGTTTCTCTACACCTTCAGTCCCCATTTGCAATTTTATCACAACACTGCCCTTCCTGTCTTTCAGTGACAGTAAAAGAATAAAGTTCTGAGTGTGCTCTGATTTGGAGACAGGGAAATCTTGTCTTAGATCACACATAACTGGAGCCCTTGAAAAGTTTTTCTATGGGTGCACTCAGTGGGAATGCTAGTATTTTTTTCCTGGAATATTGGGAACACTAGTAGAATAGAAGAGTACACTGATATTTAAAGCAAGTCCTAGGCATACACCTTCTCCAACTACTTCTATCTTATCTTCTATGTATGGGCAACAAAAAATTATTCTCTTGATGGGATTTTTGAGAACCTATCTTTTAATTGTTTTTTATAGTATATAGGTTTTACAGTACACTATCAGTAAAAGGTGCTCCATGCTCTTCTACTGTAGGTTCAGTAACTAGAACTTGTCTGTTCTTAGCAAAATAATGCAATTCAAAGGCAGTCTCTGGGAATAACCAGAGATTCTTCTATCTATAAACAAAAGCATCTTTTGTGGCATTTGTCTATAAGAAATACCTGCTTGTCTGACCCTTGCTCACCTTACTCAGGCATACATCTTGACACTGTCACCAGGGTGAACTGAGCAGGCTTTGGACCTCTGTCCTGCTTTGTAAAAATATCATTGCCTTGCCTTAGTCACATCTGCAAGAGTCTCTGCTCTACTGTTCTCTGCTGCTGAAATTTGTTTCATTTCTTTCTTGGTCTCTTGATCACATTTTCTGACCTTTGAGACAGTGAATTTCATCTCATCATGTAACCCCAAAAGATCTAACTGAATGCCTTTCTGTGCCCTAAACCAGTATTTTGGTGTGTGTTCTCTTTGTAGTTTCAGAGGAAGGAGGAAGAAAGGGGGGATGAAAAAGAAGTTGGGAGCTTTTATAATTATAAGAGCTTTTCTTAGGGCTTTAGTTAACTATTAAGTAAATATGTTTCTTATTTTAACCTCTGGAGTGCCCCAGGCCTCACAAGGATATTTCACATACATGGATTTTTGCGGTAGGATGTAGGTCATGCTATTGCACTGATTAGCATGGACTCTGCCTTTCAAGATATGCCTCTGGGTGGGATGTTCTTCCAAGGAGTAACTGGATTAGTCACTAGGTCAAAGACTAAGTGCTCAGTCTTTGTGGCCTAGAAATTCAATACCTTGTCCCAAGCTGGAGCCATTGAGCCTAATAAATGAACTCTTTCTGAGACCTTGCCCAGCATCTACCTGTTCAGTGTTTAAACAACAGGAAAATTACTTCTAGCATATGTCTGGGGACACAGCTCTTTGACAAGGGTGTTATAAGGAGGGGTGGTTGACTTTTAAGTTTTGTCTTAGTGTTCAATGCATTTTCTGAGATACTTTATAAGCTAAGAAATCTCAAATCCATTTAAGAACTGTGAGACAGATAAAAACTGAATTTCAGTTCCAGCCTGATGTCTTAATCCATTTCTGACTAAACGTTTTACACTGTGTTTAGTGTTAGGGACATCTGCAAATGAGCACACACATGCACACATTGCACTAAGCCTCTTTTTTCTTTTCCTACTTTCACAGTTAAGGGTTTTCTTCTCACTTCCCTCACCCCTTTTAATGTCTTTTAAGAGAAAGATGCAGTCAGCAAAAAACAGCATTCTGTGGCTAATGTGAATCAAGAAGGATGTGTCATGTATAATGAGACATGAATAGCTAAGGAGATTGCACAGCCTGTATCATAGGCACATGGAATTGGATGGTGAATCCTGCTTTATATAGGTCAGCCTCTTGCTAAAACATATGATCATATCCCTATTTACAATCTAAATGTACTAATGGACAATTTATATCATCTTTATTCATGATAACATTGTGGTTTAGATTGTCTCTCTTTTGCATTCAAGTCCCAAACATATTCGTAGACCTCTGTACTTATTCCTACACTTACGCCCCCTCCTAGCTTTCCTGTCCTATTTTGTACCAATTTTCTTTTAAGTGCATATTTAGCCTTGTCCATATTACTCTGGACAAAAGCTGAGGTGTGCTTGTAAACAGTACTGCCGTCCTTGTCTCTGTGAGAAACCACTGATGTGACACCTTAAATTGCTAATTGCCTTTTTCATGGCCAAATCACTTTATTTGGTCATTTTCATTCTAATTGGGAAAGATTTCATTTTCCTTTGACATTCAAAAATTTGGCATCTAATGTAAGTAAGTGAATAGTATAGTCTCTCTATCAATGTGAAGGACAGGAAAAGGCATCTCAAGAACATGTTTAATTTTGGTGTTTTCAGATGAGTTTAAATATTTCTATGACTCTCCCACTTAACCACAACATCAAATATAACTTAAGTTAGAATGGAAGAACTCAGTTCTCCTTGGTCAACTAGATCACCCACATCTCTCTCAATGCCATTTCATAGGAAAAATTTGTTCATGTGTCCCTACGCGTGAAAGAGAAGCACTACAGTAGTACTCAGTGGTTGAACTGTACTACCAACGGTTCATCTGCCATAGAGGCACTTTAGGTAATCAGTCATCTATCCTGAAAGAGGAGAGATCTTATAATTGGAGTCTATCGAGATTTTCTTTTTCTTTTTTAAATTCTTTTCCACCCATCTTTCTGCAGGTATTTCTAAATGTCTTGAACACTGCATTTAGGTTTCCACTGTAGTAGCTGATTGTCCAGGTGACAATTCTACTCTGTGCCATCAATGGTTGGCACAGCTCAGTAGTCTGCTGGACAGGAAAAGTGGGTTGAATGATTTGGAGAGATACATCAATTTTAGGGACACCTAAAAGTCATCCCTGTCAGGAATGGACAGTGAAGAATAGATTTCTTGTCCTACCTGCTGTTTATTTATCACAGGCCTTAATCCAATTCTTTCCATGAATCTGAAATGAATGGTGTTACAATCATAAATAAAATGCAAATCAAATTATTGTAGCTGAATTTATATTGTCTTTTTTTTTTTTTATATTATTACCAATTTCTATGTACTTAAGAAGTCAGTCTAAAAAATAATATTTGAGAACTTGACCTTTTACGCCAAAGCAATGTTCAAGTCTTAAACATTCATATTAATACAGCATGTTCCTTAGGTCTAAAAATAACCCATATTTTTCCAGATAGCTACCAACCCGCACTTATTTCTTAGAATTTATTTTTCCCCCTACAGTTACCACAAAGCCGCCCACCTGTTTCTAACTGTACTCCTGTCTACAACTGCTGATGCCAAACACAATTTATTTCTCACTCCTTTATGTAAGAACATGCATTTTCATTCCCACATAATCTGATTTTGCTATTAAACACATTATTATGAATCATTTATACAGAAGTAAAGACTGGCAAATAATGTCACCTTAACCTTTCTTTACATTAAAAAAAAAAAAAAAAAAAAAAAAGAGGGGGGGGGGGGGGCCTGCCAAATTTAAATTTTCCCAAAGGGTGAAGAAACTCTCAAAAATACTAAATTACATTTCCTTTGTTCTTCAGCTTTTCATTGTTTTTGCTCAAAACCAGTTTGTTGTGACTGCTATCAATTGCTCAGCCTGGAGAAAAGTAAACTATGGGAAGACCTTATTGTGGCCTTTCAATACATAAAAAATACAGAGTGACTTTTTACAAGGGCCTATAGTGACAGGACAAGGGGCAATGGTTTTACAATGAAAGTGGGTAGATTTAGGTTGGACATCAGGAAGAAATTCTTCCCAGAGAGGGTGTTGAAGCACTGGAACAGGTTGCCCAGAGAAGCTGTGGATGCCCCATCTCTGGAAGTGTTCAAGGCCAGGCTGGATGAGGCTTTGAGCAACCTGGTCTAGTGGAAGGTGTCCCTGCCCATGGCAGGGGGGTTGGAACTGGATGACCTTTAGAGGTTCTTTCCAACACAACCCATTCAATGATTCTATGTTTCTACGATTTTAGATTTCTTGGGTTCTTTTTTCTTTTCATAACTCCCCCTTTTTCAAAATAAAAAAAAGAAAAAGAAGCACCAGGGAAAAAAGTTGAAGAATTACCTTTGTTACAGGTTGCTTTTTTTTGTTTGTTTTTGAAATGAGGTAGCACTGTTTCTTTCTTCTTTTTTCTTTCTCTCTCTCTTTCTCCATTTCTTTATCTCTGTCATATAAAGTCAATTTTTTCCATCTGTTTCTATTTAAGATGAGATATATACTTCCTTGTACTTTGTTACTGGCACTGAATACTGTTGTCCTTAAAACACCTGATTTGATTACAGCTGCTTAGAGAGCAAATATTTTTCCCAATGATTTTTCTTTCTTTGACATAATTCTAAATTTGAGGTAAAAATAGTCTTTAAAATTTGAAAAGGGTAAGCAATTCAGTGGTTAAACACTTTGACTTCTCAGTAGGAAGGTGTTGTCTTAAAGTGTACAGACCAAGACTATAAATCCATGTTTGATAAAGTTGTAAATAGATTGTGTTTCTTGAATTCTAAAGCTGATACAAATTCATCATTGCAGCAATCTCATAACAAATTCACTGCTAAACCAGTACATTGTTTTCAGGTACAAATATTTGCACTTTTAGACAGAGGTGAAGAAACATTTACCCATCTAACAGATGGAAAATACTTTCACTTCATATTTCACAGCCTAACAAATGCATTGTGTTTTTTGCCTTGATCTTCTATTTAGCACATCAACCAAAACTGGTATCCATTTTCATTAAAGGGAGGCCACAATCACACACTCTGAGTCATAACTCAACACTTTCCACCTTCAAAGCAGTTTGTGAGCAATCTGAGTGACAGTCTTGTGAAGCAAAGCAGCATAATAATTCCAGAGTTAAAATGGCTTAAGTGAGGAAAAGAGATTTTAATGCTGTCGACAAGCACAGGCATTTGCAAAGACATGTCAACCTATCTAGTGAAAGGTGTCCCTGACCATGGCAGGGGGGTTGGAACTAGATGGTCTTTAAGGTCCCTTCCAACCCAAACCATTCTGTTATTCGATGATCTATTTTGGATGATTTTGCTTGATCTGAGAGGAATCATACTCTGGAGGTGTCTGTCTCATGCATATAGGGATCATGGATGAATAACCTAGGCTGCTTTCAGTGAGCTAGAGTTCAGGGAGATGAATGTAGACCCCTGTGGCTCATTAACAGATCTGGAATTATGTTGCCATTTATAACATCTTTGTTAGAGGCTAGAAGTTGCTTTAAATAAGAATGAATAATGTTAAAACATGGTGAGCGTATTGCATGTTTCAGAGCAAACGTGCTCAAGAGAAAGGGAGAAGGTCAAAAGAGAGTTTATTTTAGTGCACACATGCACAGAGAATGGATTTATTCTTTTAGTGTGTTAGTCTGGGGTGGGGTGGAGAGAAGAAATCTTTCCTTGGAAAAATAATAAATGATAAATTGGCATGAAACTTTCCCTTTCACGACTGTGCTTGAATGAGTTCAACTTTCATTCAGCGTTCAGGCTTTGAAGGTTTGGGATTCTGAATGATTTTGAAACTATCTGGGATAGTTGTAGCGGCGCTAACCTGAACTGAGCAATATGTGTGAAGCAGTGGTCTGTGAGCCACCCCCAGACATTACACAGCATGAAAGTGACTCAGACTTTCAGAAATGTCTTCACTCACTAAAGCAGTGAGTATGAAGAACCCTGTTTGCTATGTAGCTTAAGTAAGAGTAAAAAATAAAAAATTCTAGTGACTGTTTTTCACTGAAATACTTGTTTTCCTATGTTATTCTACAATCTATGACCTACTCCCCAATATACCTGTGAGTCTAAACCCCATCGAGATGTAATCTATAAAAGCATGAGTGCTTGGTCGTGCTTTAATTCATAGCTGAATATAATGAATCTGTATTAATGTCTAAGGAATTTAATATCATCTGGATGAAACTCATCAATGTTTTTACTAGGGAAGAATTAGGAATAACATTCATAATTGCTACCAAAAGAATATAACTTTCATTTGGATTTACAGTACAGTTTTTTCCATTTCTGTGTGTGAGAAAACGTGTTGTGTGTGTGATTTAAAAAATGTGGGAAAATATAGGTTTGGTATGTAAAAAGTACCATGTTTCTGTCATAAAGCAATATCGAATCAAAGAATCAGAAAATCATAGAATTTATGTTGGGAAAGAATTTAAGATCACCAAGTCCAACAATTAACCTAACACCTCCACGTCCACCACTCAACCATGTCCCTAAGCACTACATCTTAAGAAGATGCTGTAACTATCATACTATCTAATCTGCTATCACAGTTCCTGTCCTGTATAACCTGGGCCCCTTTGACTAAAACACACACTTTTGAGGTCAGTTTGGCACCTTTTTTTCCTCTTCCTCCAGCTTAGTTGTACTTAAAGATGATACAGCAAATGGAGCAGTTTTATCACAAACACATAAAAACCCTCACCTCTTCCTTCACATACTCTCTGAAAATTTGTGGTCCAGATTCTTGTCCTGAATCAGCAGAACGTGAACTCAGATCCTTGACACTGCAAGTCAATGAGAAGCTGGGGGCAGCAGAACTAAGTCCTTGCTGAGGTCCTGTGTGAAGCTCTCTCATACAGTCATTACTGTGTTATAAATATACTATGTACATCCAGGCACATAAGGTTTCATCACTGTGAGGGAATGCAAAATTATTTAGAATAGTTTAGAATACGTAGAATATTTGATTGGTTTGTTCATGGTTTGCTTGAACATTAATGGCCATGGTGAAGGTACCGCAGGGTTGAACAAATAACCTGTGGCTGCACAACAGGGGGAAAAGGGTTTGAGATACAAGGACACAGTGAGAAGGGGAAAAGGTTTGTTGCTGAATTCCTTTATTTTATCTTTGTTGCCCAGCAGAGGTAGATTTTCTTACTTGGTAATAAAACCTGACTTCAGAAGTTGAAAGTTTCACTGGAGTAGTCATTTAAAGGAGATGTAGGAACAGGTCTACCTCTGGTTGAATCTGGATCTTTTCACAGGATTAGTTTCTGATTACAGGGAGAAAGCAGTAAAACAACAGTACTTCACCTGGGATGCGACCACAACTCAGCCTGGCAAATAAATCTGGTCAGAAATATTCAACCTCAAAGGCATATCTCTATGCTTTTTCCTGATCGCTTCACTCACCCTAAGCCTTCAGCCTTTAGTGTGTTTTATGACACTGCCATTACTCAGGAGTCACTGAATTTCATATATAACCTAAGATGGCCTTTTTGGAGTTTTATCCATTCTTTGATGAATCTTAACTATAGCTAAACCCTTTGGGGAAAAAGAAAGGTAAAAAATAGAATATATCATAGGGTCTAAGTATGTGACTGTGAAAACCCACTGGGGCTCTGGGAAAAGTTTTGTTGATGTTGTTTTATAAAGAAACCTGTTGCTGTTAGCCTAAATCAGATCCACTCCTTTGCAGAGCTCCAAGTCTGGCATCTGAAGTTTGTTAACAACAGCTGTTGCTGGGTTGCTGTTTTCCTTTTTATTTTTATAAGAAGTGGAATCTTAAGGTCATAACCTGTTGTTCTTATCAATAATTTCAGAAAGAAATTATATTTGAAGGTATAGGTAGGTCTGGACAGAACCTTTAACCTGGAAGAGAAACCGGTTCTGCTGCTATGGTGTACAGCTCACTGGGAATCATGCCTGACCCTACAGCATCATAAGGATCCATCTTTTTGCAAAGAACTGCAGACACATGCTGGGCTTGACTGCAGAAACCCATCTCCAATGCCAATTATACTTGTTTTCAAAAGTTAAAGTCAAATGACTCATCAGACATACTACATGAAGTAGGGAATGTTTTGAATCTGTATTGCACTTGCAGAAACTATTATTAAAAATATTTCCTGTTAACTTATTTAAAAACATAGATTGTGTGTGTACAAATATTTTTGTAGTAGGGCATCCTACTGTAAGAAATCACAAGAAATCTTGAGAACCTGAGGCTTTACTCGATTTTGATGTGGGAATTAATGAGCCTAAAGAGAAGGGAATCTTGTTTCTCTTTCTGACATACCAGATCTGTCTCTTGGCAGGAGTAGAAAGTGAACTTAGATAGCCCACAGACCTGACCCAGTCTTGCAAATTTATGTTCTTCTTCAGATCATGTTTCCATCTTCTCCAGGATATTGTGAATTCTGTATTTCAAAAGATTTCAGTGGTCACATACAGTTTACTTAGGTCTTCCAAGAGAGAAACGAGGCACTGAAGGTTTATGTCCCGCCCTGTGAAGAGAAGCCTTTATGATACTGTTTCTTTGTTTTAAATGAGGAAAATTTCTCTGGACACATCTACTAACGGAAAAGGAACCAAGTACAAAAAACCCCAAGCTAGTGATGATTCAAACTGGTCAATCCAGTATGGGAGTTTTGGGGTCCACAATCAGCATAGTAGTCAATAAGGTGCATTGTAGAAGAAGATAGGCTTTACCTCTCTCTAAGACTTGCTGTCTCAGACACAGAGGCAGATATGGCAGGACTGTGCAGAAACGTGACCCAGCTCAGTAGTGCACCCCACTTCAGTTCCGAGACAAGCTCAGGAAGAAAAAGTAGTCATCTTTGCAACCTGCTCTCTGTTGAGGACAGATTTTACAAAGCCAAACAGATGTTCCACTTCTGTCTCAGACTTCTTTTTTTCAGAATTCTAGTTTCTATTAGAATTAAGAAGACAAAGCTAATTAAATACCAGCTCCATGAGATCCTGCTGTGCTTTCTGGCCATGAAGAATCAGAGTTTTCCACCTTCAGCCCTAATTCAAAGCATCCCAATAACTTCCTTGTAATTCTCTAGGGGAGCTCAATAAATCAGAATGGCTCTGAAACCAACCGACAAAAATCCTTCCAGTCACTGTTCAGATTAAGGAGCTTTTCAAATCAGAAGCCAGAAGCTGATGAAAGGTCTATCTTTTGCTTATTGATATTTTTACTTAATTTCACTTGCTCTGTATTTTCTCTTTATTTTTTTCAACAGGTGTCAAAGCTCTTGGGCAAGATATGAGTCATTTCTTCCTCAGAGGTTTGTAGAAAAGCCTAATCTCATGGGACAGTGTTAAAATAGCTGAGGTCTGAAAGTCCACCTTAAGCAGTTATTACCCCAGTGGCTGATGATGCCAATAGTTAAACAAGACACAAAACTATACGATTCTGGTACCACTATCTGATAGCACAGAAGAATAGAATCACAGAATCATTTAGGTTGGAAAAGACATTTAAGATCATCAAGGCCAACTGTGAACTAAGACTGCCAGGTCCACCACTAAACCATGTCCCTAATCACCACATCCACACCTCTCTTGTGGTGTAAGACATCCTCACCTCTGCAACAGCCCAAGTGCAAGAACAAATTAATCACAAAGTTTTATTTTCATACGTACACACTGACACTTCATTTTAACTCTCTGACAAATTTTAATCAGATCTTTACTTAGAATTCTTTTCTTATTTATTTTCAAATTGGAATTCGACTCTTACAACTTGTGTTCGTTAAACATAAAATATGTTTTTGGTAATAAGGAAAGAATCTGAAAGGTTTGGCTGAAGATTTTAATTAAATAATGTGGAATGTTGAAAAAAGATATGAAAATATCACCAACTGTAAAAACCAAGCAGAAAATGGAAAATTAATGTCTCCAAAATTTTGTAGACAAGAAACCCATAACAATAAAATATTTCTGTTCTCAAAAACACCTTCTTATTTTCCAATAATTTTTCATAAAATGATATGAGGTCACAGAAAGAACTGTCAACAGAGTACCATGTTTTTTTCTCATTGAATCCTTGGAAGGACCTGCAATTCGCCTATGTAGCAGCTAGAGGAAGGAGATTTTGCTGTTACATAAATGCTTCTGCTATTTGTTAACAAACCTAAAGTGAAATAGTCCCTATACTAGTGTTTCCTTGTTCATACAAAGTCTTTCCTTCAGGACCTTCTGCATGAATCAAGTGCACTCACACTCTGACTGGAAACAACCCATTAAAATATAATTTAAATTTTAAATATTTAAATACAGAGCCTTTAAATACAGACCATTTAAATACAGAGCCTTTGCCTTTCTTTAGATTACCAAGGACCCCAGGTAATGTGTAAGGATTTGGGTTAGTCAGACAAAATGTAAAGGAGTTGCTTTTCCTACATGATTTGACACCTAAAACTTGTAAATCAAAAGTAATTATCGAGTTACTTAGTGACAATTCTATTACATATAAAAAATTGTAACTGAATTTCAGAAATATTCTGACCCTACACCATGCTTATATTAGTCTTATAAACTCATGAAATGAACTAATTAAGATGAATACTTATTTCTTCATAACACAATGATGACATATCTTGTGTTTGTCACATAGCAGGTGGTTTACCAAGGACCAAAGCATATCCAATATTTTTAAAACTGAAAAAACCACAACCCAACCACCACCAACAACAAAAAAAGTGAAAGTTTATCCATGTATTAAATATCATAATTTAAAAAAGCAGTCTTAGAAATTGGCATCTTTATCAAATATGTAGTTTGAATATAGTATACTAAGACAAAATATTTACAACATCACTATGAAATATTCAAGTACTTTTTAAACTCCTTTCCCCTGTGCTACTCAGTGAAACCAAGCTGAAGAGAGTTAACAGCTTAGAGGTGTGTTAATTCATCTGGGGTTTATGTCACTGTTACCGCTGCATTGGGAGGAACAAAAGCAGTTGCCCACTACAAAGGCTTTGGCTTCTGCATCTCTACAGATGTTTGTAGTTGCACAAGAAGGTAGAGTTTAGGAAGCCTGAAACCTCTGTGTTTTCTATCACACCAATAAATTGAAAGCACCAGAAGAAAAAGGGAGAAATAGAGGTGGTGTAATTAACCCTTTGCATGTTAGCAGTCAAGTTCAGAACCTGAGACATGCAAGACCAAAGGAGCAAGTTTTTACCTCTTTAGATAAAAGCTTTGGTCCTGGAAGGTCCTGACTAATCTGTCAATGACACAGCCCAACACTTACATGTATATTTAAAGTCAGTATAGGATCACAGAATCATAGAATGGTTTGGGTTGGAAGGGGCCTTAAAGATCATTTAGTTCCAACTCCTGCTCACCATTCTTTGGGATCAAATCCTAGGTCTTGGGACTAGAAGCTGTAAAAAACTTAGGTTTCCATTCATTAAAAGAAACCAAGACTTACACTCTTCAAAGAATTATTTCATTGTCCAGTTAACAGAAGTAATTGACATCAGGGCTTAAGCAGAAGAATTACACCCACAGTGAAAGTGATGAACAAGGACATTTCAGTGAAGTCAATTTATCCGAGGTTGTCCATGTCTCAGGTCAAAACTGCCAGCTTCTTTACAGAATGAAGTTATCAGACTCAGGTATCTTCCCACTAGTTATTCAAAAGTGAGACCACCACTTCAGAGGTCTTTGCATGGCATCTAAATAAATTGCATATATGGTTGTATCAATGTTTTACACTATTGTGAGGCAAATCACTTTAATGTAAGATTAGCTCCTGATTCTTAGTATACTAAACCTTTAATAGACTTACAATTCTGAAATTGAAAAGATCAAAGCAATCATAAGCAGTGTGTATAATACATAGTTTGGAAAGACTGGAATCGTTCTAGTATATATTTTTCTTTATTTGTTAATCTGCAGGAAAGGAGCAACATTCTGTAATAACAGAAGGAAACAGGATTTGGCGGCACAATATGGTATTCATAAGTCAGTTCCAGCCTATTCCCTCCCCTTTCCTTTCAGGCACTCATAACTTTCTCAAAATAAATTTTAGGGGCTGAAACTATCCATGCTTGGATTCTACTAAAAGATAAATGTTTGAGTGTTTGGTTTTGTTTGGGTTTGGGCTCTTTTTGTGGTTTTTTGTTTGTTTGTTTGTTTGTTTTTAATTTAAGGTGATTGGGTGTGAATTATTCAAGAATGAACCTAACATTTTTTCTTGTATGTTTCAATTAAAAATTTAATTAGGACAAATAAAAAATTATTAATGTTCAAAACTTCAAACACAGACATGGGAACATGCCTAGGTACACTTATATTAGGGAATAGTCTTATTTGTATTGAAGGTTTCAAGTGACTGCAGTTGTACACAGAAAGAATTTGAGCATGTTCTCAGCTGTTTTAAAACTGGGGACTGTTCTTTGCTTTTCAAGTAGTAACACAATTATTAAACAAGATGTGTAGGAAAATGCTTAAGGAGTATGAAAAGCATAGGTAGTTTTCCTAGACAGTTTTATTAAAATATATGCAAAGGAATTTATATTTTTTTTTTTTTTTTTAACAGAGATTTTTTTATTAGCTTAATCTCAGTTTAATCTATATCTTGTAAAGTGTAAGCAGCTGGAAGACTGGAACTGCTGAAACTATTTTCCTTGAGTCTCAGTGAGATCTACAAAAGAAATCAAGTTTGAAGGAAGTCAGACAACTAGGTATGAAGTCATATATGCCTGAACTCTGCATTTACATCCAATTTAGCAAAAATTTAACAACTGGGTTCTAAACATTTCAATTTTTAACATAGTCTGAGGAAGTTTAAGATGACAGCAATCTGAGTAGGAAGCATGACCAAACTTTGTAAAAGGTGTTACTGTTCATATTATTCTTGTGGTTATATTAACTGACAAGCTATAACAAGTGGGAAAAAAGGAAACTGAATTTTGAGATGAAGTTAATTCTGAAAATTCAACCTAAAATGCTAGAATTTCTAGCTTCTCAGGACTTGATATTTTAACTTCTTTTTTCTTTTCTTTTTCTTTTTCTTTTTTTTTCCCCCTGGTATGGACACAGTATTACAAATAAACATTTTTATGCTTAGTAAATCAGTATGAAACTGCTGCTTTCTATGATTCTATGCAAAACCAGAAGGAGAGGAATATATCTATTTTGCACTAGAGGCAGATATGCTGATTAAAATTCTTAACATCAGCAATTTTCAGAAGCCATAGGTCTGATAACAGCAGCTCATTACAATGCATTCTTTTGGTGTTTGATAAATATGAAAGAAATCCTTGTGTACCTTAAAGCATGTCAGTGTTTACAATTTACAGAATATCACATTTTAATCTCAAGTCCCATATTTGAATGCCACAACTTATATTCATATGACTTACCCATTTTTATCAGTTTTGACCAGTGAATTAGCATACTGGCAGAGTCCAAAGTTTTATCCTTTTTTTTTTTTTTTAACATATAGCCAACTGAGTTTCAGGATCCAGCCTACCAATTCTGATTGATTTGGCACAATGACAGATTCTGATTATTTTTTATTTCCCTCCATGTCACAGAATCTGTTTTTCATGACTTGTCAAGCAGTCTCTGATTAATTAGCCTCATGGTACATGGGGCAGAATCCAGTCTTTTTCTTTTACATTTCTCAGAATGTGTTTGACAATTCACTGTGCACACTTCAGTACCCTGGCACTGCTCACTGGCAGAGCCCCGTGTGTTGCTCCTCAACCATGGCTAGTGAGTTGTGCTCAGCTTGATTCTGCCATGAAGATTTCTAACCAGTATCTAAACCCCCTGCTTGTTAAGTTCTCTGCAAAATGTTTTCCTATTAACCATTTTGATGTCGCCTTGTTTACCTAACAGAGGATGCACCCTGGAAATGAAAAAGCAACCCAGTAGATTATCAGTCTTTAACACAAGGTTACCCCATACTGCTGCACTTGCAGTCAACAGTGATGAAGGTAGTGATTTTGACAGAAAAGCTAGCATTATTGAAACTACATTACCATGTGACTGTGTGCACGACTTCAAAGTACAGAGAATTTAGCGAGATGGAAAAGACCTGTTTTATCTGTTTATCTCTTTTACTATTTTTTCCCCTGAATGCATTACAGTCATATGACGGGAAAAATAGAGGATGGTAAACTTAATGGTACCCTAAATTTCAGTCAACCATATGAAATTGTAGCTTACAAAGTTGTATTTATTTGTCAGCATCTCACCTTGCAATGAAAACAGAATTGTTCTTCCACCCTCTCCTCCCTGACTCTTTGGGGCTCTTCCTGTCTCTTTAAATTATTCAGTGAAGTTGATTTGTCCAGTAAGGGTCATTATGTTCAACTTGGTAAGCAATGGGAAAGGTATCTTAAAGCCTTTCAAAATGGAAGAGCTTTTAAAAAGGAGTCTTTGTACCTATGTTGGTAACCCAGTATCGGTGTGTGTTCCAACCCTGGCAGAATCCAAAAAAACTCTCCCTGAAGTATCCACAGTCTGTTATTAATTGTGGATTATGTTCTGCACATGTCCTGGAAAGTTAAGCCTTTAAGGCCTTCACAGAAATATATGGCTTCTCCTAACACTATTCCAATTTCCCATTATTTTTGTCTTCAGCGGAAAAGTGCCATGCACACACAGTGCCTTCCAGAATTTGGCTCATGTTTGTGGAAAGAAACAAAATATCACAACGTGTTGATCTTACATGAGTTTTGCTAAAATTAACCCAAAGTTGTATGAAGTGTCCTAATCCTGATGTGACAGAATCACAGAGGTTTATAGTGATGACTGCACCCAAACTTTTAGTTCTTATGAGCCTGCTGCTGTACTGAGCTCCAGTCTCACATAGACATTCAGGACCAATCCATCTTGCAGATGGTTGTGGTTTCACTGGAAGATGTGACCAGCTGCTGATCTATTGCTGGGATCATCCACTGCTGTGTAGCATTTACTCTTTCACATCAGACTCCTCAGCTGTTCCTCACCAAACCATGATAAACAGTGACCAGTCTTGTGAAATTTCTCAGCTTTTCAGGTGGATTTTGGCTAGGATTGAACAACACTAATGTGTTTGAGAGATATTAAGAGAAATCTCAAGGCTATTTGACTTCAATGGAATGATACCACTTCTTACTTTTCCTAATATTTTGTCACCCAGCCCCAAAATGGTCAGAAATTAATATTCCCAGAATCCCTACATGAATTAATACAGTCATTAGGCCAGAATTTAGCAATTCAAATAAATTTTATGAGTCAGTGTACATAAAAAATGCACTAGAAAAAAATATATCCCCAGGATTTGACTAATGGTCTGCTGTCCAGGATCATCAAACCCTCAGTTTCAGGGAATTACTGCTATTAATAGAGGTGGGATTTGAAGGCCATAATCAGATCTTCATTGACCTAGATCATTCTTGAAATGACATTTTCCAATGAAAGCAGAAGGTTTGATATTAATGTACCCTTTTTTTTTTTTTTTTTTTAGCTCAGGATGTCTTAGAAGTTTCCTGTGCTTTGTACTATGGGTTATATCCATAGCATTTCAAGAAAACTTGGCAGACATTACTACAGAAAGTGGGTTGTAGAGCATGGCTGGTGTTAGCCAGCATAGTCCAGTGTAAGGAAGGCTTTTTTAAACATAGGCAAGCAAATGGCATAACCCAAAAATCCATCCCACTACCCAAAAAGGAACAGATGAGTGAACCTTTGAAGTGAAAGGTGAGCAAACTACTGTACTTAAACCCATTTCCCTTTCCTGCCATGAAAGAGTGCTCTCAAGTTCATCCGCTTCATTTCCCCAGTCTTTGCTCACCAAACAACAACTATTTGTCCATTTTGCCCTTCAAAACCAAACATGTTTCATCATTAAAAAAGAGAGGGAGAATGAAGGATTTTTCTACCAAACTTCATTTAAATCCTTGAATTTTATGTACAATGGGTGATTCCCAGTGGTGTGCCTCTTGGGCATGGGTTCTTCCATGAGACTGATGTTACCCACAGGGTGATTCAAACCTCCTACCATGTGAATCAGTCTCTGTAGGAGCTTATTTGTACCCCTTGACTAGAGGGGAGCCATCGGCAACCAGGATCCTGATCAAGGTGACCCAGTGGCTGCAGAGACCCAAGTGAGATGAATCGCAGCCTGAGGGTTATTAAGTAGATTATGAGCAAGAGGCTACTTTTTAGGATTCAGCAATCCTAAATTCTCACTCAACCAAGCTGAACCTGGGCTGAATGCAGTGTTAATTTTTCTCATCCCTGGGACATTACTCATGTCCCTAGACATGAAATATGAAAAAAAGAAGGAAAATACTTCAAACTTCCTCTTCCTCAAACAAGCTAAAACCTCAATCCTGTGCTGTGCAGGATCCCTTTTGAAATACAATTTGCCAAATGAGATTTTGATAAATGATGATTCTACCATGCAAGGTAATAATAGTCCACATCATTGTTTTTGAATTCGTTAATAGTCTCCTTGCTCTAGTGCTGCAGTATACAGGCTTTTAGGGAAATATACTGTGTCTTTTTTACAGCAGGAGGTCTTGACAGTTATTCTGAGAATGAATATCATAGTATGAATTGTATAAGGATGTACAAAAGCATTTAAAACTAACAGGATCTGAATATAACTTTGCAAAGTTAAATTACTGTAATGTCAGAAGGATAAGAAATGTGTTCAGTGTTATGAAATGAACAGATATCCCTGTGCCATATTCAGTCCTTATCATTTAATGGCATATAACAATGTTTTCCTGTTAGACAAGCAATCATTTTTTTTTTTAATATAAATAACCTTGTCTTAAATCTATTCCACTCTGATCACTGCGTGACTGTAAAAAAACCACAGTGCAGCATCATTTTCAAATGGTTTTGAGTCTAGTGGGATAGGTGTCAGTTGTGGGTGTCTTTCAGAAGCTGGAGGTTTTAATCTAAGCAAAGGAGATCAATGCAAGGCACAGGAAGGAAAAGAGAGAGCAAGTGTCTTTGAGAAGTTTTAGGCTTCTCTTCCCCTCCCAGTCCTTTCACTCCCCTGTGATAATAAACATGAACTGTTGCCCTCGGCAGTGCTGTCTGTAAGTTGCAGAATAATTCTACACATTGAAGAATTAAAGCAGAACTAAACAGCAGAGTTGTTTGACAGCTTCCTCCAAAGCTCCCTGAAACCCATGTAAATATAGACTCCTGGCTGTTTTTTTTCAGCCAGCCCTCTATCTGTCCTCAACACCCCCTCTGAGCAGTTTTCAGATTCCTTCTGCTATTTGCTTTAAGATTTTGCTCATTCTAGCCATTCTTCTTCACTTCTGTGGTCAAGGCAGTTAGGTTAAAGAAATATAGAAATCACGTGTCCTGAGACTATGTCTGTACCACAGAAACTGGAGGCTTTGCTCTAGCCCAAAACAGAACAGTTCTTTGACAGAAGGAAGTATCACCCTACTACAGCGCTTAGTAAGAGAAGCTCGAGTCTAGTTTGTTATGCCACCGCAATACAGATGGCTATGTCAGCACTTACCTGTGCATGTGAGACCAGAATTAAATTCTTGGAGTTTCATGGACACAGTTATTTGATTTTGTTGTGATAATGCTGACAATCTCTCTAGAAATCAGCTGAAGAAACATACAGAGAGATTGAAACCTAAATTGACAACTCAGGTGAAGGATGGGAGGAGAAATAGGGGCAGAAAGAGCTGAAATAATCACGCTGCAAGATAGGTCCACAGAAGATGTGGAACTGAAATTCAGACTTCTCAGCTGCCACCATGTTCATGCAACACTCCTCAGCTGCAAACTGACCTCTCCACTTCTAAAGGCAAGGCTGGGACAGAAAGCACAAAATACTAGATGTTGTTGTGTGCATAACTTGGGCTGTAACGTTGACCACTGGCAATGACAACCAGGGCTGGATGGCTGATCTTGACTCTACTGCTCTGCCCAGCTATGGTCAAATCTACAGCTGTTTTACAACACTATCTTAGGATCAGCCTTCGAGGCAGCTCTGCATGATCATCCATACTCCCGAAGCCCATCAACCATAGCAAGTCATTCAGACAAACCCCAAGATCCCACAGGGTATCAATTTTACTAATAGAGCATCATCTTTAGTTTTCTTACAAGAATCTTTGTTGAAGATAAGGTGTTTTCTGTGAAAGGCTTTCATGACAATCCCCAGAGGAGATTGATTGAATGGATCAATTTTCTTTAAAATGAAAATAACCCCTCTCCAAATGTCAGTGATCATTTTCTTGATTTTATGTTCCCTAATTATAATTTTACAGTTTCAAATCCTTTGAAGCTGCATTTTTTTCCCCTATTTGCTGTTACAGTGGGAAACAGTTTGACAGACTGTTAGTTTTCTAAGAACAAGTGGCCTTTCTGTTTTTCTGATTTGTTTTGTTTTGTTTCAGGTTTGGTTATAAAACGATTCATAACTATACTAACACCCACAGACAGTATCTCTAAAAATGATTTAAACAAAATGTATTGCATTTTGCACCTTTTTTCCATTGTTCTTAAGAACTGCATTTGTTCTCATTAAGTCTTAACAAAGATCAGATTGAGCTGGAACTTGGGTAAGAGAGGTGATAAGTTTGTAGATAATAATGCATCACATCAGTCATGAATTGCACAAATTAATCTTCAGATAGGGGCATGTCATACAAGAATTTACATGCTAGCACTTTAATTGTCAGAAGCTAGTTTCTATTAGGCAGATGGACTGTGAATGAGTAACAGCATTTCCCATTAGTGGAGAGAAAAAGAAAAATTAAGGTAAGTTCAAAAACATTAAGAAAATGCTTTAATAATAATGTTTAACTTAGCCTGTAATGAGGAGAAAGAGCAAGACCTTAAGCAAATTAAGACCAAGTCTGCTTTGTTTAATAAATGCTTTCTCCCTGCTTAGAACAAAAGATGCGTATAGAAAAAGATAGTGAATAGAAGTATTATACAGGAAAAAGCGTGCAGAAAAGGAAAGAACTATTTAAAGGAATACTTTGAAAAGGGCAAAAAGAAATTCTGTGAAAAACTGTGCGGATTTTTTTTTTTTGGATGAAATTTGAATATTTCATTTTTTTCCAACCAATGCTGGTAAAAAGTGGGTTTTTCCTTCCTGTAACAAAGTGGACCAGAACGGCCTTTGCACTGTGCGTGGCTTTTGAAAGAACGTGGTTGCCAGACACAGGCCACAAATCGGTCACTGGTTTTATGCTGTGCTTAGTTATTTTAGTGCTTCAGAGAATGAATTGATCAGTGTGTGGGTACAGAAACGGTCTATGTCCACATCCTGGTGTGCCCTGGCAAGACACAGTCCTCCTTTCGTGAGATACTGACCCTTTGGGTTGTGCTGGAAAGGGGAGCGATTGCGACGCAGCCCAGCAATGCTGTTTCACACTCAGTTCTATGCAGCTGTTAAATGAACAGGACAGCCACTGGGGTTATTAAAGATTCACTGCAGGCTCAAATTTCTGAGAATAAAAGGATTTGGGCCACATCCTCACTTGGGATAAACCATCTTCCAAGAGTAGGTATTGGTGAAGAGCAGCAGCTCTCACCAAGTCAGAGATTATATTATATATACAAGCTTTCTTTGTGATTAAGGTCTTGTTCAGTTGCCAGACAGAGCTCTGCAGGTCATTATGGTGATAGTACTTTGTACTATTGTGCTTCTCCGTTATCATCTAAAAGCATTTTTAAAGTATTTATTACAATTTTAAAAATAAAATAAAATTATGAGTAGGCAACCCAGAGGCAACTCCGCATTATTACAACCTATTGTTTTGCAGTTGAACAAAGGAAAAAGAAAACGTTTTGCCTAAGGTTACTGTGAATCAGAAAAAATGAGGATTAAAATCAAGGTGATATGACTGCTAATCTTTGGCTTTAATAACTAAACTACACCTGTGTTCAGGGTTCTCGGTTGTCATTTAGACAAGTAATTGAATAAAAGCTAAAGCAAAAATCAATCCCCATTCTTGTTACATTTAGGGTGATCTTTTATCATGAATCTAAATGTGACATAAAACCCTAATGAATCTCGTCAGTGCTAGGACAAATTCTAGATGCTGTTTCCTGAACAGGACTGAAAACTGAGGCCTTGATCTGTTAAAGTAATAAAAAAAGTACATAAACATTAGAATGTTGTTATTTAAAGAGAAGACAAATTGTTTATATACAGTGACTGCTGTATGTATTTGTGTTTGCAGCAATAGAGGTTTAGGACTTCAGAAATAATTTGTCCCTTTCTTGCAATACTGTCCAGACACTGTGGGGTAATTCTGTTCTCATGCTTTGTTAAAAATAATTTCTATACTTCCAGAGAGTATTGCAGCATTTTACCTTAGCACTTGAAAGCACTGGCTTTTGGGATGCTATCCCAAGTTTTTGTCTATGATTCCTCTGATCAGCTTGTCTTTCTTTACTATCTTGGCAAATATACAGCAAACTCTCCTTTTTGGTTTATTTTTTTCTAAAAAAACCCATAGCAAATATGTTGGGTTTTTGTTTATTTTTAACGCACTTTGTATGGCTCCTTTACCTGCAGCTTTTTTTTTCTTTTCCTTCTTCTTCTTATCTTTTATGTTTTGACATGGTCTTTTAAATGAAACACACTGATAACAATCCCATTTCTAATGTCTAATAACATTAAATTATATGGACCTAATTATAAATGGTCCTATATACCATGGAATGATGACATATTTTAGCTGAGAACTATTTTCATATTACCTCACAGAAAATATTTTCATACCAAATATACTGAATAATAACTCATTTCTGAAAGTTTTCGTAAGTGATGTCACTAGGAACAACGATTTTTTTCTCTTACATTCAATGAAACTGTAAAGTTTTTTGTATATTTTCTTCCCCTTGGAAATCCTAAGTTTGAACCAATTTTGAACAATATTTGGACTTGTTTTGAGAAAGGAGAAATTGCAAAACTGAATAATCTTTTTATGTAAGGATTGGAATACATTTTCATTCACTCTTTTAAAATATGTAATTGTAATAGCGGCTCTAAAGAGAGGTATATACATGAAGTCTTACTTTCTCTTTTGCTTCCTCTGCTTGTTATCTCATAAAACTTGACAGTCTTAAAGAACTGCGAACGCATGTATGAAGAAAGGAAGAGTAAGAAAAAATTCTGATCTTCCTGATTTAGCACTAGTTCTAAAACATCGCATCGCTTTTCGCATAACAAAACAAAATAAAACAACAAAAAAAAAGAAGCAGAATACTCTTTCTTTTATTTCTATTTTCCCCTATCTCCCTGAAATTCTTCTGGGGCCCCTTTATGTAACACTACTTTGTTTTAAGGCATATTTGAGAGATTATGGGAGTATCTTCTGGTGATCCCTTCTATGGGTGCCTACTTCCAAATTATTCTTTCAATGTAGACTATAAAGATCACTGAGCTCTTCTACAGTGTAGTCAATCTTGTTTTTCGAAAATGAACTTCTAAATGAAGTCAGATGAACCAAGTCCTTAAGTCGCCCATTTCCCTTTGCTGGTTTTAAAGGGCATCCAGGGTGACTTAGCTCAGTGTAGATGTACACACACAGTCATCCCCCACCCCCAACAGCTTCTTCCTGTCTAGGGTAGAGATAAAGCTTATCACACGGAAAGCCACTTCCATGCACCACCACACTTCGTGCTGATGGGAGTTTCTTTTGTGTAGGAACGTCATAAGTTGTGGTAAGATGACAGGTTATTAGGGTGGTGACTGATTTCAACTCTGTTTTTTCCAGTGACTTCAGTGAGATTTAGATCCAAGGGTTTTTGCTGAACATAGAAAATGAGTGGCTTTAACACTCTCAAGTTGCATAAGTGGCAGAATATGTATGGCTGGAGGAAATGTTATATCCTAACTAGTAGGATGAATTTGACTCACAAAATGAGGTTATGAATCTGTAAGTAAACTTCCTCAACATCAAAGATAGAGGATTAAACCGAATTTCCTAATGTACATGTTTGGGATAATTACATTTTAGGTCTTGCTTTGTGTTTTTGGTGAAAGGAACTGCAGAAACATGCATTTCTGAGAAGCAGATAGCACAACCTTCATTCAGTGGTAAATAAGATACACTTTGAGCACTTAAGGACTTACAAGGCATGCAAAGGAGCCATTTCAGGATCATCCATGCTTTATGTTGGTAGATATTTGGTAACTAACCAGAAAAATTGTTTTAACAGTCATCCAAAACCCTGTTGTAGCCAGCCTAGAAGTAGAATACATTCTGCAAAACAGAACGGTTACAATCCTATCCTTTGTGTATTTGATTCAAACACACCAATGTTATAAACAGTAGGCTGATTGATGGAGCTAAAATATCGGTAAAAGAACAGAGTTTTTAACCATGCATAACACAGAAACAAATTGTTAAACTTACTCAATTCTAAAGGCCTTTTCCATAATTTCTGCTAATGCAAAAGACTCCTGAGGCAGCAAGACAGCTTACCTGCCAGCTTTGACATTTCTATAACCAAATCAATATTTCAGAAGCCTTGCACTATAAATCTGATGTTGATTTGAAATTCCTGAAAGTAATAAATGATCCAATTAGAAAACAAACAAAAAGGTGAGAATAATTATGCTGTTTATTCTTCCATGATGATAAGGTGAGGTTGACAAAACAGAATGCTCTTCCTAAACCTGGAGTCTGTCTATGCTTGCAATTGATCTTAGGAGTTAAAGGTTCTGTTTGCATTTTTAACACACCAAGTTAAAATGTATTGCCTTGATAGAGATGTTAAGAAGCAGTTTGCTTACAGTATCTCATACCCCTCATTTTATATTCCTCTCACTTACTGCAGAATTTCAAAGGCATTTGGGGATATGTTATCTATGTAGAATTAAGTCTTACACTGCAATGATTTACAGTAGTGCAGCTTTTGAAATCCTTTCTCAACAGCTCTTTTCTGCAAATTATCATTCACAAACTGGAATTCTTGCATTGTTAATTAATTACAGAGGGTTTGTGGTTTTTTGTTTATTTATTTGTTTGTTTGTTTTTTATGAAAGGAACACCATAAAAAGTAAGGCGGCCAGTTTTCCAGCTCCCTTTCTGCAACTGTATGTGCAGTCAAAATCAAAGCCTGTTCTGTTAAGCACCACAGTTTGCAATCATTTGATTTTTGGATTTTCTGAGGCTTGATTGTGCATAGGTTGTAAGAACCAAAGGAAAATTTTGTGCAGCATTTTCTGTGGACATTAGTGCCTCCAATATAAAGTCAACTATGCTTCAATAGGTAGGGGTAAACACTCTTCGTGGTAAAATTAGAACCCATCCCTTGGAAAGCACTAGGCATGGCAGAATTCCTCTCTATCTCAGTAGTTTCTTACAGATGCATTTCTTATGTAGCTGATCTTCTCTGTTGTTTCAGAAGGAAAAACAAACAAACAAAAATTTAACCCCATCTTAGACCCATTAGCTGTCCTACCCTGTTTATGAGCAGCATGTGAGTAGCACTTGGTTGAATCTTCTGAAATTCTAGGTCTAAGTAGCTTTTTTGTGATTTTTATTTAATCCCTTTCACAAGAACTTATCATAAACTTTTCTTGACTTTCCAATGTCACAGGTACCAAGACCTCAAAAGGAAGACCTTAAGGAAAGTAATAGACATTTCAGAGGTCTAATGAAACACCTTGTGCTTGTGCATAGTTGCAGACTGAATGAGCCACTCCAGCAGCTGGTGGTGGACAATTTGATTCAGGGCACTTTGATTTGTCTTCTAACTGGGACCTCTACTGTGCCAGTAGAAGTTGCACAGAACTGAAGAAGTAGTTCAGTCCTCATTCAGATTAACAAAGAGTTCGGTTTACAGTAGGGAACTCAAAGCTGACAGTTGATTTGAATATGCGGTCACCAGGTGCCACTCTTCATTCTAGCAGAAGTGAAAACAAGACACCACCAAACTCTTGAAAAAATCAGCTCAGAAGAACCATAAGATAATAGAATCATAGAATGGCTTGAATTGGAAGAGAACTTAAAGATCATCCAGTTCCAAGCCCCCTGCAATGGGCAGGGACACCTTCCACTAGACCAGGTTGCTCCAAGCCTCATCCAGCCTGGCCTTGAACACTTCCAGGGATGGGGCATCCACAGCTTCTCTGGGCAACCTGTTCCAATGCTTCACCACCCTCTCCGTGAAGAACTTCTTCCTGATATCTAATCTAAACCTCCCCACTTTCAATTTAACCCCATTATCCCTTGTCCTGTCACTACAGGCCCTTGTAAAAAGTCCCCCTCCAGCTTCCTTGTAGACCCTTCAGGCACTGGAAGGTGCTATAAGGTCTCCCCGGAGCCTTCTCTTCTCCAGGCTGAACAAGCCCAACTCTCTCAGCCTGTCCCCATAGCAGAGGGGCTCCAGCCCTCTGGGCATTTTCGTGGCCTCCTCTGGACTCCAGTCAGCCAATATCGTTCTTATGTTGAGGGCCCCAGAGCTGGATGCAGTACTCTGGATGGGGTCTCACCAGAACAAAGTGGAGGGGCAGAATCCCCTCCCTCGACCTGCTGGCCACACTTCTCCTGATACAGCCCAGGATACGGTTGGTTTTCTGGGCTGCCAGCGCACACTGCCGGCTCATGTTCAGCTTTTTGTCTACCAGTACCCCAAGTCCTTCTCCTCAGGGCTATTCTCCATCCACTCTCCACCCAGCCTGTACTTGTGTTTGGGATTGCCCTGAACCAGGTGAAGGACCTTGAATTTAGCCAGTAGTGCAGGAGGTAGAGAATATCCTTGCTGTGACTCACAGTGGTTTCCTATGGTATTCTCCAGCACCCAGACAAACCCCACCTCACTATTCTCATCTAAGACTGGTCTTTTACTGTAAACCAGACTTAAGATTTTCCTTGGTAGGAAATGTATAAGGACAGAACTACCCCAGAGTGTAAAGATATGCTGTTTGCTAGAGGCAGCTATTCCAGGCCTTGGTGGTATTTACACCTTCCCTCCATGCATATCCATTCGTCCTAGATGACAACTTTGAAATAGATGCCTAATTATTATGCAACTAGGGCCAAGTCAGATCAATCCTTGCTTTGGGGATGTAAATAAAACCCTCAAAAATTGTTTTGTGTTAAAAAAATAATAAATATTTTGTCAAAAAACAAATCTAAGGCAATCATCGTGATTGCTTGATTGTCTGTTTACTGTCCACTCCCTCCCCACAGGTTTTGGGTTTTTTTTTTTTTAAACTTATTGATTAATTTAAACAAAATTCATCCAAAGAGTAGAAGTTCAGAAGATATTAAATCCTGAGGAATTCTTTTAGAATAGATGGCTGAGCAATAAGAAAGCCTTAATTAGGACTGAGGGAAAAGCCTCAGTATGACTTGGGAGGTCATGGAAGACATAGGTGTCCAACCTGTGGGAAACCTACACTGAAAGTCTTCAGAAACAGACCTGAGTAGCTTCACATGTCACAGAACTGGCTTAATAAGTTTGGCTCTTATGTGTGCATTAGAAAACAGAAACCTGAGCCCATAATATGAACGTGTCAGTTTTAATTCAGTAATAACAGCAGCACTAGCATCAATTTAAAACCAACCAAACAAAAAAGAACAATAGAAAGAGATTTTTTTAAAAAAGATAATCTGTTGCTTTGCATAGAACCAGGGCTATATGTTTCCACTGAGATGTCTTTGTAGTCATTTGCACCAAGCAAGGTGGGAGCAGAATGAGCCTGTGCTGAGATGAAGGACGGTAACCACTTCCACCCACTTTGCTCTCTGACTGTGTGGAGCACAGGGCAGGGGTGAATCAACCCCAGTAACTCCAGTCCTGAGCACTGAGGTTGCTCTAAATATTTTCAATGTCAGGTTTTGTTTTGCCACATCTCATAAAAAAGGCCCTGCTTTTATTGTTTTCATAGTTTTACTGATTTTTCTCCACTGCATTGCTATGAAAATTATTTCATTCTTATTCTAATATTGTGGGCTTCAAGAATAGATCTCTTCACCTAGCATTCCTCTGAAATATGAAAGAGATGCCCTCTGCAGCAAGCTTAACACTGCTATCATCTGCATAATAAAGATAGCTATATGTATAGAATATTCATACACATTTATAAATTTATACTGATATACTGTGTGGGCACAAAGATAAACAGAATAACCTGCACAGCAGCAGAATAGAGGAAGAGACCTGTAACTCGCTGACTGACATCAAGAACAGATCTCATCTGTCAAATGACTGAATTGAGAGGCTTCTATGGACATGACTTCTAGGACAAAGTACTTTATATGTGGAAAATAAATGTACACAACATGATAGTGTGTGATTTCCCTAACAATGTCATAAAAAAAGTTGTTTCTCATTCTTTGTTTCTCTCCTTTTTTTTTCCTTGGCAGTTTTCTCTCACCTCCTCTCTCAGAACAGAATAAAATAATTAGATTCTTAAAAATACACGTGCTAAATTTTGGATCCCATTATGGGTAAAATTATCTACTTAGTTACAAGTACAGATGTTCTCAGCATCACTCTAAACATCTCACAAGAAATTAAAAATAGTACAGTTACATCAGAGACATTTTTCTTCCAGATCTGTGTGGAATTTTATTATGTAATTACTAATGCTTTTTCTTGAGAGATGTAAAGTAAGTCAAAGAGGTGTACAAAGCTTAAAATTTACCAGGATTATATCATCAATGTTATTTCCACAAACACTGGTTGTCAAGAATGTGCTAAAAATAATGTCTGTTTATACTCAATTGCAGAACCAAATAACTAATGACAGTATAACAAGACAAAAGTTAAGTTTCTAGTGGAAATAGTCTGCTGGTGCATCTTGAAATTGGAAGTTTTGTCATTGGCATAGTGCTCTCTTTCAGAAAGGCACTTGCATATCTCAGTTTGTTCATATGATTGTGCCCCAACTGAACTCAGTGGAACCACAAACATGCTCAGGTTTCATGCGGTTTCATGCGGGTTTAAGAAGTTTGCTGAATCAGCACCTGAGCAGCAAGAAAAAATGCCTTTAACCATGGAATCTCATTAATGACTCAATAAAAAGTCATACACTGTCAGCGAAAGACCTTCCTCTAGGAGGAGGTATAATATTATGCATTTTGCAATGCATCTGTTTACATTCAAACTCTTTTACTCATTTGATGACTTTTCCCTGCATAGTAACAACATGTGAATTTTGAGAATGTTTTATGTAAATTTTACCAAACTTAGTGTGTGTGGTTTCTGATATACCCTTTAGACAAGTTAGGCTCCAGTAACCAGTGGCATGTAGATTCTTGCCTGAAAACAAGCCTTTCTGAATGGATGTGACTTAGTGCAAGCCCCATTTGACTGGAATAGACAGTGGTGCTTTCCAAACCTGAGGTTCAGACATTGCCTTGTCCACCATTAAGGCATTTTTAAGTTCCTAACACCATAGTTGCATCACAGAAGGAACTAAAAAGTAAGATTTCTTTGCAACATAGTCAAGTAGAAAAAAATTATTTTTTTTTTAAAGAGAAAAAAATGAGAAGTATATAGCAAAACTTAAATAAAACGGTTGGATTTGACTCTGTTCTTTGAAGCTTTTCTTTGTACGCAAGGAATCAGTGTGCAGAGAGAGAGGAGCAGGGAAGAGGAACCAAAATAATTTAAGAAAACATTGAGTTCTGTCTTTGAATTATATGAAAGCAGCTGCATTTGATTTAATTTTTCTTTAACATAATGTGCTGTATAATCACTGGCTTCGTCATCCCCTGGGCCCGAGCTTCCTCTTAGCACAAGCTTTGGGAGTTGTGCCACAGAGTTCAATGGAAACAGAATTTGACCCATGCTTTTCTTTAAAAATAGACTGTTACCTCTGTTGCTGGTCTCCCATATAAGAAACTTGTTCTTTTGAGATGCAAAGTGGTCTTAAAATTCATTGCCTCGTATGACATCATTCTTCTTCCCCATCAGCTACCAAAAGGTATCATTAATTTATCAGAAAGGTAACAGCTGGAAGAATAAATAAATGGAGGCAGGAGAAATACTGCAATCTGTCAAGGGAACTGACTACAAGAATTGTTTCAACCCCAATTCTTAACAGAGAATGGCTAGGAGAGGCAAGAGAGGGAGGAAGTGGATGAGGGACTACATGGAAGAAGGTGAACTTGTTTCTCAGTACATTTAAAAGCTGGCTGTCTTCCAAGGCAAAGTGACTTACTTTCATGAGGGTGAAAGACGGTTTTGCTAGGGCAATATTTGTCCCTAAAAAAGCATTAGTTGGAATTTGAAATTAAAACAGTGTTGAAAAATGCCAACATTTTTTCTGTCATCAAACAGGGGTAAATGACATGTTAGGATTTTTTTCCATCTCTCCCAAAACACAACCAGAAAGGACTGTGGCGTTTCAGAGATTATTTTAGCTATTAACCATGGACAAATAAATATTAATTGAGTCTGCTTGCATATGGAATGAATAAGAAAATTTATAACACCTTTACTGAAAGCAAAATCAGAACAAAACACAGTCATTTTAGCCTTCAAACCTGAAAATGCAAATAAAATTAGCAAAAGAAAATAAATAATAATTTGTCTTTCCTGCCACCTGGAGAACTCAAAACGTACTCTAAACAATGTTTAATTAAACCTCACTGGACCCTGGTTCAGTAAAAAGAGAATTATTTCCTAACTGCTTGTTTTAGCAAAGAGAGCCTTTGGCCTTCAATTACTATGTTACACAGAGGGCAAGCGTGGACAAGCAGGATTCAATAGCCTTTAGTCAGCCTCATCTTCACAGCTCTGGAAAGCAAGGTTCTTTTTACAGTGGGACTTGACTCTGCAAGCCCTGAAGTCATGGTTAAAGATCCCATTGACTTCCCAGGCACAGACACAGACTGCCGTTGTCCCGGGGGTTGGGGGTTAGTACTTAGCTCTGCATTAGAGCTGTTTGACTGCACCAATACATCTTCTCTGGTTTTGTTTTTTTTTTTTTTTTAAAGTGGATTTCCCCCCCACCCCACATAGTTCTCAACACGGTTTCAATGTACTCATCTTCCTGAGATCAGTTTTACCTGATAAAAGTGTAAAACCATTATGGCCTTATTTGTCAATTTGGTGTGTGTGGGAGAAATGCACGATTGAATGTTGAGGTTCTGCAGCTCCTACAGTGTGCGGTGATTCATTAGGACATTATGTGGTAGGTAGTTGCACTCTGGCATGCTCTAGGCATCATGTATACTGCCATTTGAAACAGAGTAACATAATAAATCCTTTTGTTAATAACTCTAAATGATGACTTATGCCCTGGAAATTCCTTTTCCTCCTGGCGCAAACAACTATAATCTCCGTGGTGCTGCAGAATGGAGTAGACACCCTAATACCTTTACTGAAGGTGAAGCAATATGTACCTCATTAACAGGCTACAGATCAAACTATTAGAAACGTGGTGGGAAGCAAGCTAGGATTTGGTGGGATTTATAAAAAGTCTTCTGGAGAAGGCGTGAAAAAAAGCTTTTTGGTTCTGCAAATGTCTCTAATCGACTGATTTCCCACCCAGTGAGCATGGGGAAGACATTTTATCCCATTGAACAGAATAGTTTGGCAATGGTGATTACATGGCATTAAAGCTTTACGTATCTCATGAAAGCTGCAGCAGTTCCTCTTGGTAAATTAACTTCAGTGTTTTGTGACAGAGCGGAGGAAGCCCATCAGCTCATCTTTGTTTCCTTTGCTCTTTATCTCTCTGTAATGTTCATAATAGAAGGGTGAGGAGAACTAGAAAACACTGCAATGTCTGCCACAAGTAAACACTGTGTAGATGCCCTGCAGTAGCTCAGAGGGTCAAATCTTTAGTCCAGATGATATAACAGGGGAGTGTTCAGCAGCCCAGTGAAGTCTGGGACCTTTCACTTGATGCATTGTAGCTGCATCAGCCATGTGCATCCTTTAATAAGACTTCGTGTTCATATATTTTTATATGATGTTCCCTTTTAAAACAAATCTGTATAAATGGATGTAAATAGAGGTCAGCATTTTTATTCTGCCATACAGAAAAGGAAACTGAGGCAGGAGGACAATTCACCTAAGCCTGTCTTGTGGGGCTTGCAGGTCCTATAGAAATGCTACTGCTCCTGAAGCTGCAAAACTCTGGTCACACAAGGAGAGATATTTATGATATTTTACCCTTGTCCACTGAATTCCTTGCAAGGAGGCCAACTTGCTGCAAACTCCCAGTTTGATGAGTTCACTGAGAGATGACCTTTTGTCTTAATGTGTGCATAATTTCTAGCCCTGGGATCCCCCATTTCTCCCTGGACACCCCAAAAGGTTTTTGCACTTTATTCCAGTCCATCATGCATCCTCTGCAGAGCAGCATGGTGCTGATGCTACTCCTACAGGACAGGAAGAGCAAAGTTCAGGATTCCCTGACTAAATTCAGGTCAGAATCATCCTTACTGGTATAACAAAATCTAATAATCAAATGGTTTTAAAACGCACAGATTAGCTCCTGGCTATAATCTTTGTCTGGTCTTTGGTTCATTCTTCTCAGCTCATGAAATAACTTTACATACAGATGTAGCAGACAAAGAGCCAATGAAAGGAAATCTGAAGCTTGGCTGCTGCTCATCTAATTTTGTGTTAAAACCCACACCTGGGAAATTCCTTTTTAATTGGTCCCTCCAAGGCCTGGAATATTTATAAGTGTGCATAAGGTGTCAAGTCTTGAACACGCCAAGCTAAATGGTCCACCTCATTTTAAAAAGATGCCTACAGAAATGTTTAGACAGAGTTATTTCACTGATGTCTATATCAAGAAGATGTTTTGCCATTTCAAAGGACATGCAAAGCATGAGAAAGGAAGGAAGAGTGGTTCTCTGATAGCTTTACTAGTGAGAGTGGGGTGACAGTGAGAGACAGCAGGCTCACATTAGAAAAGTTAGGTTCCCTTTCTATCTAAGCCCATTCCTGAGCCAGATTCATTTAAATCTTTCTAGGTTTCTGTTTACTCACCTGTAAAATAATGTTTTTTTCTGAAATACATGCAAAGCATGAGAAAGGAAGGAAGAGTGGTTCTCTGATAGCTTTACTAGTGAGAGTGGGGTGACAGTGAGAGACAGCAGGCTCACATTAGAAAAGTTAGGTTCCCTTTCTATCTAAGCCCATTCCTGAGCCAGATTCATTTAAATCTTTCTAGGTTTCTGTTTACTCACCTGTAAAATAATGTTTTTTTCTGAAATTCCTTAGAACTTTTTTTTTTTTTTGAAAATGACTAATGCTTTCAATTTGACAGAGTCCTTCTGGAAAGAGGGGACAGATTGTCCATACTGTCTAACTTCAGGCACTTAATGGAAGTTAGGTGCTTAGGGAACAAGCATGCTACAGCAGGATGGATTGAAAGCATGGAATTCAAGAGGATGGCATCATCCAGAGAGCTTGCATTGGCCTGTAAGGTATTACCAGGGTGAGGTACAGGACTGTAGGTGAAGAAAAAGCGACATTCTCTGAGTCTGAGATGGCAAGTACCAGAATCAGTTATTTGTAAACTCAGTATTTGTGAGGGCTCTTCCCTTCCCACTCCTTGATCTCAGGCTGAGCAATACCAAGGCTGTTATGAGTCAGTGTGCTATCCTCCAAGAGAAGGGACAGTGCAATTCTTTCTTTCAACAGCCTACGCAGAGGTTTGCTGCTCATGGCGAAATGACTGCAGTCATTGCCTCCCTCCATGGACCCTGTCACTTTGAGCTGAGCATACAAGGTGTACTCAGGGGTCCCTCTTGTCAAAACCCCGTATCTTCCCCTTCCAGGACAAAGTACAGCCAGCCAGTACTTAGAAGATGAATGAGGTATGTGAGAGTAGAAAAATCACTGGAATAGTGTTGGAGGATTGCATAAGGTAAAATGACCCCAATCTGGAGCAGTTTCAGCCTTATAATATTTCGTTTAGTATCCTTGGAACTGTAGTCATGTTTAATTCTGCAGAGGACTCAGTTCACTCCCAAAGAGAAGCCAAGAACAAAATAAGTTTAATGACATATGGACATTCAGGACATGAGGATCAGGAGGGAAATGAGGATCTATGTTTTAAAATGGTGGAAATGTACCCAGTGGATCCTGGCTCCCACGTCCCACCAACACAGAATTCTGTTGAAGGCCGAGGGACAAAATGAAGTTTCTGGGAGAGCAACTGTTGGCAGAGGAAGAACGAGGTGGAGAGAAAAATAAATCAAATAAATTCTCCCAAATGTCTTGTTGCAGCTCTGTTGTTTGGTTATCTCTGGTCAGACAAAAACAGGTGGTATAATTTAATCTGTGTAAGAATAAACTATGGGAAAAGGGTGTCTGTACCACATTTACTCAGCCCTTCTCTAGTAAGATGAAGATAACACAATTTCAGGATGTGTTAATATTTCAGCATATGCTTTGGATGCATTCAGACAACAACTTGGTAAAGGGTTTTGCAGAGTAATTTCCCTTTCAGAAAGGGCAATTAAAACTGCAGTACTCTTATCTTCTCACAACTTATATTGTTTTAGAACCACAGGACAAAAAAATATTACTGAATGGAATTTGTGAGGGAATGGTAGAAATCAATATAATGTATCTTTTGTGTTAAATGCCTCAGAATCTATTTTTCTGCAATATAAATAAATTTATAATATCCCTAATGCTGATAAAATATCATCTTGATAATCTATTCCCACATGTAAGAGACTTCAGTTTCTGTTCTGACATGCTCTGAATTTCAGTTTAAAAATGCAGTTTGGTTTAACTGTCATCAATAGCCTAATGCAATCTCAAAGAAGCAGGCATAGGCTATTCAAATATGTTTCCAATATAAATTGGAGATTGTCAGACAAAGAAAAATATAGCTTCACAGTTAAAGACATAAATGTCAAGAAATAAGAAGTTGAAAAAGTGTGAGAAATTCTGATTTTTTTTATTACATTTTTCTGGTTTGGGTCAATTAATCATAAATCATAATTTTAATAAAAGTAGTCTACAAAGCACAGTTAAAAAGCACAACTTAGTTCATCAAGATCTAAGAAGGTCTTTCTTTGCTATTGAAATTTTACTTATTCATACTTCCAATATTCATGTCACCTGATTCTTTAAATCTTGAGGTGAGCCACACAATCATGAGAATTAAAAATAAGAAAGACAGTAACTTTAGCGTACTTTCCTGTATTTAAGCATTTTCTTTTATTTTCTTCTATTTGAGTATTTGCAATAAAAATTTGTCTCTCTGCAAGCCTAAGGTCTGAAACCTTAGTGTCATAAAAACTGAAATTCTTATGGAACTATATGAATTCAGTAAGTGAAAACTTCTGAACCATGACAGGTATTCCAAATCTCACAAGGGAATTTCAAGCTACAGTCTCTGATTGTTATTAGAAAATGTAGTTTTAAATTCTCTAATGAATTAATATTAATAATAGTTACCATACTTATATCTTAATAATCCACTCACCAGTGAAATTTCAATTGGGAAATAAAACACTACAGAACAAATTATAACCATCAAAAAAAAAAGAGATTTTTTAAAAAATCTCAGATCACAGGTTTCAAGTTGTCCTACCTAACAAACTAATTTTGCAAACAAAAAAAATGATACTTGACCCTTTTATTCCTTCTCCTATGAGAGTATTTTATGTACACTCAGAGTACTAAGGCTTAAGATGACTGTAAAACCCTTCTTTGTAGCAAGTATTTTTTGTAACTCTGGTCCTCATTTTGTAATAAAGCAAAAGTTACAATATCAGACTAAAGACCTATTCATGCTGACAGTGATAGCCCTGTGTAAACTGAGAAATCTTGACTTTGAAGGACAGGATTGCAAGGGCTGTGTAAGACATAGCTACTTTTCGATTGCAAAAATGTTTGAAAGCCTTGCAATCCTTTTTTTTTTTTTTTCCCTTCTGTTAGCCTGCAAAGGTCATGCTCAGCAGACTCAGAAACAGACCGAGAAGCTGCGGCAGTCTGCCTTGAACAAAAGATGCGGTTCTGATAGCAGGATCATGTAGCTCAGTAGTTCCGTCACCATTTGGCTGCTTGTAGGTGTTCCTGTTCACCAAAAAGGACCTTTAAATTTTTGGCTATTTGCGTATTTCCTTTCCTGCTAAGCATATTACAACTGGTGGTTGGGTTGTTTGGATTTTTGCTTAGGCCCACTTTTTTTGGTTTTGTTCAACTTGTGACTAGACTTTTCCATGAGAACCAGAACGTTTCTAGGTTAAGATCAAGATGTTAATTTTCATCATGGTAGCTTGCTTACCCCAAATATTACCTCTTTTTGGTTGCACAACTGTGAACCAACTGGAGCTCTGTTAACATTAATAAGAACTAGTTGATATGTTTAGAATGTGCATTTTGAATTCACTTTTCCCCTTCTCTGAAAAAATCCAGGTGAGATAAACTTCAAGTCACATTAAGTATGTCTTTCTCCAGGAGTATGGGGGGAATTAGGGCATTGAAATATGGTAAACTTTCTTTAATGATCTCAAGAATATTGTGAGAGCCCCGAAAAAAACACAGACAAGTAAATTTCTTGACGAAGTTTGTTGTCAAAAGCCTTCACCATAGCATCCATTTGGAAATGTCCAGAGTTTGAAAAGCAGAAGATCATGAAAACCACAGGGAATCTGATAACTTGCAAAGCAGAAGCCATGCACCTCCTGCGGCAGCATTTGAATGAAACAGCAACAGAGTGAGAAACACTCCCCATTTTGAGCTAAAGAGTTCAACAAGAGTCCAGGTACATCATCTGTATACTTGATCTGTCTTCAACCCAACAATGCGGGATGGTTTTCTTGCCAGGGTGGTGCCTAGCTTCAATTTCTAGTCATTAAATCTTGTGATGTTTTCTCTGCTATATTGACTAGACCTCTTATGTATTACTCCTCCATGCTGTTAGCGAAGGAAACATGCTGATGTTCTTGGACTGTTGCTTAGGTTCATAGCAGAGATGCTCTGTGAGGATAGACGGCTGCTCTTCTTTAATGTTTTTGTCCACCAAATAATATGCAGATTTATGGAAAGCACCCAGCATACAAATCCTCAACCTCAGATGACAGCCCACAAAAAATAATGTAATTCAAGTAATAAATATTAACAGCCAAATGTTTGCTCTACATACATTTGTATGAGGGGACCTTTCCTCCTACAGGTTTCTTTACCTATTTCAACACTGGTAAGTCCCTGCAGAGTACAGCCAAAGATAATAATTTTTAAATGAGCAGCAATAAAAATTCCCCATAATAAGTTTAAATCCTGATAATAGTGCACTTTTATTGCATTGTACTGAACTTTTACCAATCAGTCCAATTATGGGCTAATTCATTCTCACCACTTTGGAAAGCTTTTTTTTTTCAAAGCCCTATCTGATTTTTTGCGTGTGAAATGCTTACAAAGGGAAGTCGGTTCATCTGCATATACAAAGAAAGATCATAATATAAAAAATTGCCACATTAGAGAAGTCTAGACCTTGACTATCTGTCATATATTTTTATAGCGTCTTATCACTGTGCTATCTGATTAAGTAGTGAAATGGTTAAGATAAATGAGACTTAATTAGCGGAACTGATACCTGTCTACTGCAAGTCTAAAATTTGCATCTGGGAGCCCTGATTTTCAGAAGTGTGAAGCTCAGGCCTGTAGTCCTTCTTCCCTTTGAAATCAACGGGAGTTTTCCTTGCAGTGAAGAAAAATGGTCAAGGTTTCACCCAAAGCAAACTGAAACTTTCGCTGTCTACTCATCCCTTTGACTCACGAGCTAAAACATGGGGAGACAAGCAAATACTGGAGCTCTGAGATGGAAGAAGAGGAAGAGCCTAGACTTGATTTTTAATACGTCAGGTTGCAGAGCTCAGCAGCGTGCAGAGATAAGTAAGTTGTGTCAGGGAAAGGGTTGGTACAGATTATTTTCTCTCTGGAGCAAAAGTGACCCAAATGTGGCTTGGGTTTTTTCAGCTTTGCCTGTGGAGCAAAGTATTTACATTTGAGCTCAGGGATTAGATGGCCAGTTGCCATCAGTCTCAACTATTTTAGTAGGAATGGGCTGCAGCATAACTTCCCCGCCAAATGCTCTCTGTGCAGAACAAACGATTTACCACAGAGCTCAGAGATGGGGTATTTACATTCATTTAAGTTTTGGTATAAACATTTACAGAACATTAGGACAAATACCAGCATTCTCAGCTAAATGTCTGACCACAATTATTTCTGATGAATAAATGGCTTGTAGAACGACTCTGAGACAAGAGGGTTTTCTCTTTTTTCCTCACAAAGCAAAGGACTTTGAAAAAAACCAGTGCACTGTGCAGCTAAACACACAGTGCAAAGGTTCACGTAAAGTTAAAGAAAACCATAGATATTTGCGAGATTAGGGAGTGACTATCTAGATTAAACCAGTTTATGTTGTCCTTCATCTGCTGTTCTTTTTTTTTTCCTTCAAAATCTCACCTTCAAATCTCACTCTACAGACATGCCTAATTCAGTGAAGATGCTTTGTGCTGACCAAGTACTTTTTAAACCAAATATTATGAGCTGGCCACTGCAAAGGTACTTTTCCCATTGGAAATGGTGGCATGAGGGTTGTTGACTACAGCATAAGAGACTATTTACTAAATATTTCTCAGAGACGCCTGGCTGTGAGAATAAGAAACCACTCAAAGGTATCTAGAACTATCTGGTCTAAATTGCACATTTTCTCCTTAATTTTAGCATGACAGGCAAATGTATTCTTCCCCACTCTGTTGTGTTTTTGGTTTGGTTTTGGTTTTTTGTTTTGTTTTTGTTTTCTTTTTTTTTAATTTCCAAGGTTACCACAGACAAAAATTGCAGATGCAAAGACTTCTGTGCAGTGCTGTTTGTGCAGCCCTTCTTCTCATGAGCAATTCATCTTCATGTTAGAGGCGACATTAACCTCTCTGGACAGCATCTTCTAAATGGCTCAGGACTGCCACTTTTTCTTATCTGCGCTATGGGAAGGGTTCTTGTACCTGGGAAAGAAAGCTTTGAGACAACATTGAGAAACCAGGCTCCAAGAATTCAGAGTGAGACCTGAGCAGACGCCTCTTCGCAAGGTGTTTTAAGAAAAACAATCAAATGATAATCACTGTGATTTCACAAAAAAAAAAAAAAGCACAATATTCACAATGCTGTTTTCAGAATATTTCTGAAATATGATATATTTCAGAATATAATATATAACCAGAGCAGTCCAGCAATTGTAGCTGGACTTAACACGTCAGAAACTGTTCTGGTTTCAACTCTGACAGAGCAGAGAGCCAAACCTGATTTTCAGGCATCTTGAGTGAACATGTAACTATGAGTCTATTGACTATTCTGGGATGTGTGTTTCTTGGTTTGGGGAGTGATTGTGTATGATTAGTTGTTTGGTTTTTTTTTTTTTTATGACACTAATTTGAAGTGTCTAGTGAAAACAACTTATTAATAGCTCAGCATTTCTAAATGAAACTATATTATTTTTTTCTGCAGTCCCCCCCTAAACCCCCCACCCCCATTCCTCTGTGTCTGTTCTTCATGCAAATGGACTTCTCACTCTGAAAATAATGAGTAAAAGGCAGATAACTAAAATCTCTCTGCATTCCTGGCCATTAAAACACAATATAATTTCTCCTTTCCCCAAACACCCTAATTTGAAAGCTTCAACTGCTGATCTGGTTCAGATCCCAAATCCCATGAAAGACAAATCCTCCTGTTCAGTAGGGAACAGAAGTCTGAGAGACTCCTGTTGATGCTTGGAAGTATCATATTGGGATGTATCAGGACCTGGGAGCATTACGGCCTTCAGGCAAAAGAACGGGCCTCCAGGTAGAAGGAAACCGCATCCTATGGGTTTAAGCCATAAAAAGAGACACAGACATAAAGCAAGTTTTTTTCTGGATTTCTTTTTCATACAGTACTATGGCTGATTAACCTTAGCTTTGCTTCCTGATTTCTGTACTTATTACTGACATAATTTTGGGTAGGATCATATTATTTCATTAACAGAGAACAAAAATGTCACTAACACCTCATGAACTATTGATGTCAAGCTACTTCGTGGGATTTAAAAACAGAAATATAAGGAAAATGAGGTCTGAGCGTTTAGGCGAGGCTCAGATTAAAATCCTGACCACTTTGCTCCCTCACAACACAATGACCATAAACTGAGTGTAAAAACATGAATGCTTCACAGAGGTAGCATTTTACACTCCTCATCCAAAGGTGCAAAAGACTGCATGACAGCCAGAGCAGTAATGAATCCTGTCTGAAAAGTTGCACGCACATTCAGTGAGGGGGTGTGGGAGGGAATTTTAATGAGTTCAGGATTTCTGTCTGCAGTAGCTTTAATCATCAGGTCTCCCCCAAAAATGAAGAATATTCATGCTTACAATAATTAATACTGAACAGGAGATTTATATCAATCTGACAGATAGGAGGTGAAATTAACTGTGCTTTCATGTACAATTTTAAGTAGGTCAGATAAGAACATCTATTGTAACCAACTTTTATTTTACAGATAGATATACTCTGACACATACAGACCCACACGTACACATTATGTATGTCTGTAAAAATCTCACACACACAGCAGAATCTCCTTAACCTCATATTTGCAAGCTACCCGTTTCTTTCCCTGGAGCTCACCTCTCTTCCCCTTGTTGATTGATGGGCTGTAATGTCAGAGGGGATGGTTGTGATATAGCCAGATGTTCTGCAACACAGGACTTAGGATACCACACAGTAATTCCTACATTGCATCCTGTCATTTAACGTTAGACTGGAGCATGCTGAAAATATTTAAATAATACAGCCTCTTATGGTGCATTGATTTTTCTCTAAATTTTATTCTTCTCCCTCCTATCTTTACAGCATGAAGCAGGATCAACATCAGTGATGTAAAAGTGCTTCCTTTTTAAATAATACTTCCCACTAGGTAGTGAGAGCAATAGTAAGAATACAACTGACACGGGGGAAAAAAAAATGTTATCAGAATGTGTCATTGATGTGATGGGGTTTCAGTTAACGTAGTTCTCTGAAGGTGTTCATTAGTTGTTCATAGCGCCTGGTGTTTCAGAATTGAATTCCTTCAACAGATAAAGGAAATGCAAAGAAAAGACATCTCTATCCTGCAGTGTAATCTATGTGCATATTTTTAACACCAACTAAATTACAAAGCAATGAACAGTATTTTGTTTCAAAGTATGCAGGTTCCTTTTCACTGATGTTGTTTTACCGATTTTCTAAAATGAAAAATTAAATCTGTTTTTAATATTTATTTAAGACCTTAGCTGTTGGCTGTGTTAACATATAGGTGGTTGAATAAAATAATTTATTTGTGTGTGAATCATCCAGTGGAAGCCTGAAACCAAACTCTGAAATATTGTTTGCTAATTGTTCACATTACATATCTTGCTCTGCTTTTCCATCAGGTATTCTTCCTGGTTGAAAAAGAGGAAAGAAAGGGAATTGGAGAAGGAAAAAATAGAAAAAATCTTAGATGCAATTTGAGGAGATCATTACAAAAAATAATTGAGTTTATTAAAAAAGCTGGCAGTATTTTTATGGAAAATATATAAATCTTGTTTTGAAATAATAATCTACCAGGCACGTGCCTGAAGTTATACAAATGTTACAGCTATGTGACATAGGCACTAATCAGCCCCAAGTACTTATTGAATAATCACAATCACGTCCTTAGTTACTCGCTGAACTGGGTGCTAGTCCAAAGCTCCTATAACTCCATGGCAAGCCGCTGTATGGAACTTAAGTTATCTAGCCAAGTGATTTCTAGTCTTGCTCTCTAGTCAATAGAAAGAGACAACAGGATCAGAGATATTTCATCCCACCAGCAACCCAAGTGTCCTCCTCACCCCACAGCTCCTGTGGTTCACCTTCAAGAAGAGGGTCCGCAGATCTCTTAAATTAGATATTCCCCCTCTGGGGCTGGAACAAATTCTGGGGGTGACTCTCCTCTGGTTAAAGAGTGTACAGATGTCCTTGGGATCTTGCAGGACTAAAAAATATGCCACTAGTGTTCAGTAGGTGTGGAAATTAGGTAAAGTAGACTCATATTGGATATTTAGTTGGACTGTTGCTCCTGAAGAAGGTTCCCCATTTAAGTGTCTGAAAGTAGGTGGAATAAAGACCTACACTACACTGTTGACCTTGGGAGAGGATCTGAACTGTCCAAACTTTCAGTCAAAGCAGTGAAGTTAGTGAATTGAGAGCCAACTACTTGAAGGGCTCTGAGTGTATAACAATTACATGTTGTAGTTCCCCTTACGTGTGAACAAAATACGTATCGCAAAAGCAAGGGGAGAGACAATCAGGACAAGCGAGTTGCTTTTAATTTCTTTTTTCTTGTTAAGAAACTTTGTTTTAAAAAAATCCCCTTTGGTAGCTGCAACCCTAACTTATCACATGAGAATCAACAAATGAAACAAGGTGGGAAAAGAATTGAAATTGTCTAGACTGAATGAATTGCAGGCAGCATGGTGAAAAATAAACTGGGAGGTTTAGCATTCTTTCATTTTTAAGAACTTGAGGTGTTATCAATAATGTCTGTAATTAATTTTTTTTAAGATGTTCATTTTAGATCTATGTTATCCCTATGAAACAGCCAAGGCCATTTATCATATATAAAACAGTGAAGTCCAAACTCTATGGGGAAATAGTGGTGGGTTGTTTTTTTTTTTTTTGGCAAAGTCATGAGCCAAATATATGTTAAAAAATGTAATTGTTGGTGTATTTCTCTTCATGTCTTCTCCTACTCTGTAGTTACGGATTTAAAGTGTGGAAAATGAGTGTTTAGGAAGTTAAGAACAAGTATTCTTGAAACTCTAACTTCTGGTTCTCAGGGAAGTTATTTTCTGTGGAGGTGCTAAAAATATTAGGCCTCAGAATAGCACGAGCTGACTGCTGCAAATACTGTAATTTAAGGACTTGCATGCTTTTGGGTCATATTTAGTAGTTTTATGAGGGCATTTTAGGTTTTTCCCATGAAATACTTTTTCATGAGATGCAGGGTTTGATTCAGGTGACAGAAAAATAATAAATTCAACAGTACATATATATGGGCTTTCTATTATAAACATGGGGGCAAATTCTCAACAGATGCACAGGTGTCTCTTCCCAAAATAAAACAGCGATGCTCATAGCAGAGTCAGTGTCTGGTAGACCAGATCCTTAACTGGCTTTGCAGCTCAACGAAGCTACATCTCTTCATGGAGGAATTGATCCTGTCAGTCCCTGCAGGTAAATGACTGATTTTGAAACCAATGTCAAATCAGTAACAGTCCTGAGCATGAAAATGTAACATTTGCAGTCTGCTCTGTGTATGAACCAGTCTGTCGGTATTTAGATCCTAGACTTTACATCTCACCTTTGTGTTTGCAGCATAAACGGAGCAACTATCATTTTGCTATAGAGCTGCTGCAAGATTACTGCTGGAGCTAATTCAAAAGCAGTCCACACCTTATTGGAATTTTTTTCCCTTTTTCACTCCTTATTCTTTTCTGCCTGCTTCCTTTCTCAAAGAAACACTCAGTGAATAATCTTAGAATCATGCAAGAATCATAAAGACTTGAAAGGTCTCTGTAAGCACCCTCAGCATTACAACACGGCAAACATACCCAAGATGACCTAAGACATATTTCTTTATGGTTTTGTCTAGAAGACTTAGTTTTACAAGGGATCCACCCTTCATATTTCCTTTGTTTTTGTGTATTATGATCATACAATAAAGCAAACAGTGCTGTATACAACACATAAGAATACATTAAGAGAAACTTTGAAAGAGCTAAATCATAGCTTCTTATTTGAAGGGAGGAGGACAGTAAAGAAAAATTGAAGTTTAATTTTGTTTTTTTCCTACTTATGCAGCAGAAAAAGTGCCCTGACCTTATAAGATGGTTCTACCTGTTGTTTTGGACACGATATACCTGGGAGACAGTTTGAAGCTAACCATTTGTTTGGATATTAAGAAGGATTTTTCTCTGTAAGAAACCTGAAGACTTGATTCAGTTTTTTGTGACTTTAATGTTTTTGATATCTAAAGTTCATGAAAAAGCCATGTAATTGGTACAGAACTTTTTTTTACTTGCATCAAGCCCCCTAATCTTTGAACATTAGAATAATTTTGCATCTAGCCTGGGGTAAATTAGTTTCTTCAGGGTTTTTTTTTTCAACTTTCCAGTATTATTTATTTTCAATTTTAAATTCTTTTAATATCAAAGTGGGTGTAATTAATTCTCTGTTTCTGATGATCTGAAAATTAAAATGAAAAATTACAAATAATATATCAAAGAACTTTCATAAAATATACCTGACCAAAATAGTTCAGGTTTACTGAACCTACATATCAATTTTTGCGGGGATTTTTTCCCCCTATGTATAAAAGCCATGCTTTAGTGCCATCTAGTGCACTAAGAAATTGCAAAAGAAACCTCCCTGAATGTTTATGGTCTCGCCTTTCAGTAAACACTTTAAAACTCTAGATTAGAGTCATGGTTATCATATTAAGTAAACAGTGAGATGACTCTTAATTACCTATTTGGAGCCTGACTATGTATGACCAATGGTGAGTGTAAAGAAAGAGTTTCAAGTGTTCTATTGCCAACCACCACTGAAACTGAAAAAGACTCAGCAGTTCAGATTTAATCTCCTTTCCTCTGGAAAAATTAGAAGTATCTTAACACTCAGCTAAATATCATGAGTTTGATACTTAATTGTGGGATACACAAAATATGGTGTGTGGAGAGCCTGGGTTTCTCCTTTTCCATAACTGATTATTGACTGTCCTGATGCCATAAGAAAAAACAAAGCAAAAATACTAAAAGCCTGCTTCTGCCTGGTACTGCTAATAAGAATAAAAATGTGACCTAATATTTAGTATTTTTCCTCTCCTGACTCTATTTTCTTTGGGTGTTTGGGTGGGGTTTTTTTGTTTGGTTTTTTTCCCCCCCCAGATTTCTTCAATGAAAAATGAAAACTGAGCTTTCAAATTTGGGAGAAAACACCTGAATCACATATCAGCAGGTGAGAGATAGTGCCCTGAATTTCTCTCTACCACATCCAACACACAATGGCCACACCAAAAGGAGAATTTGGGCCTCAGCCTCTGTCAAAGTATTTGTTTTACCAAAGATCTCTTTGGGATTTGGAGTATTATATTTGTTATCAGCATAGACACTCTGATGGTGTGTGTGTGATTCATAAATAGCTAGTAAGGCTTGAGAGGTTAGAGGATTTGATTAGATGATCTGAGGTTAGATATTTGTATTGGAGAGGTTAGATGATCTGCTGAAAGCGTTCAGATCTTTGGAGATCAAGATGCTGATTATTGGCACAGATTTTACAGCAGGTACATGCAGGCTGTCAGGTTTGACAGTTCTGGTGCCTACAAAGAGGTGGAAGATTTCTTACCCTAAATCAGGGAAAAATCACTTCCTTGGAACTTTTGCTATTGGAAGGAGAGTTGGTAGCTTTGATCAAAAGCTGAGACTCATTCCAATAATCTTGGAAAATTGATAATCTGTGCTGATTCCTTATATATGTCCTTAATAAAGATTTCCCCCTCTTTTTATTTTTTTTAATATGTATTTTGAGTCTGGCACAACAAAACATTTTTTTTGTGTAAAAATCAGATATATGGAGTGTGGTATCTCAGTTCATTGTCTGGGTGAGGATGTTACAGCTGAGGGTCAGGATAGAGGCACAGGAAAGCTGTAAAACTTCCTCAGAAGGAAACCAGCTGCAATGGCTGGCAACTTCAGCATCATGTTGGGCCATTACAACCCTTTTTCAAAGGAATAATAATAATAACAACAACAATAATAATACATCTTTCTTCTGCCTCAGGTGTTTTTGGTGACCAGTGAGCAGGAGATGGAGTTCAGCTGAAGCACAAACATTCTCTCGTAGCCAGGAAACTCTGCATCACGGTGGGGCCTCGACCTCCTCTTGGACTTCCAGGTGCAAAGTCATGATAATAATCCCCTTCTGAGAAAGTGTCTGCTGAGCAGCAGTGCCAGGGAGAGGATTGAAAGGAGGAGGGGAAGGAAGGAGGCAGTGCATCAGCTGATGCCTCCACTTCCCCGATGGTTTGAAAGACCATGAGTATATTCTCCATGCTGATGGTTACATGACTTTCAGATCCCATGAGATGGATGTAGCTGTCCTGAAATGATAAGATCCTTCCCGCTCAAAACACAACCTTCAGGACTGTCAGGAACTCTGCTTACTAGTCTCTGCCCTGCTCCTGCTTAGGAAGAAGAATAAAATAATGGCCATCTTGTTAAGAGAAATGCATTTGTCAGCACTCTGAATTTTAATGTGAACTGGCAGCGAATCTCAGTGATAAAAAAGAGACTCTAATACGGATGGTAATTTTGCAGAGACCTTGCTAACATGTGTTATCCACTGGCTTTCTTTTGTTCACCGCTGTGAATTATCAACTGACTCAAGGCAATAGAGGGAAAAAAGTTGTTTCTCACTGTGTCACTTTCCTAACATCATCCAAAGCTCACTGCTATAATTTAATTTTGCAGAGAAAACACAGAGTTTATTACACTTCTTTCCCTCTCCTCACCCAGCATTTTGGAGACAGGTATTGAACAGTGATTGACCAAAAGTTATGATTCATCCTTAGCTGCAGCATTCTGACAAATGCCTAACAAATTAATATCTCTTGGAACAAGAGGAAACCATCACATTTCCTAACTGTCCAGAAAGGAAGCTTGATCCAACACATGATCAGAACCAGCCATTACCAAGGAATATACAAGAAGAAAGCTTGTGATTAAACATTCCAAGGGAAACTTTCCTCTTAACCTTTAGCAGTTATAGGTAGAGACAGCAATATTTTCCTATGCAATGCAAAAAAAAAAAAAAGGGTTTTCTTACAGCATGAATAATTACAACATTCTGAGATTGCTAATTCTATCTTCCTATTGGCAAATGGAAACTTTGGTGATGATTTGAGATGCTATTTTTCTCGAAAATAATCACAGAATTGCAGCAAATGCACGCTAAGCAGTGTATTTATACTGTTCAAATTATGTAACCTCCGATTAAATTGTTAGATACAAGCAAACAGCTATAGCATGAAGATGTAGTTCCTTCCACGATTCATTTTAAATGTCCAATAGTTTATATTAAAATATTTTTCCCAAAAAATCCTGAGCCATTCTACTCTATTTTTCTTCAGTTTCACTGTGCAGTAATGAATTCCCCAGGTTCCACATGTGAAAAAGAATTTCCTTGATCAGTAAATGCATTGTCTTCTACCACTACAGCCGCAAAAGTTGTTTCACTAAAACTCTTGGTGCTAGTCACAGTTTACATCAGTAAGCAGAATTTAGGCCATTGACTGTACACTAGAAATCCCCGCTGTCCAGCACCCTTAATTTAAGCACCACTCCTGGAAAATGTGGGAAATAACCTTTAAAGTAATCATTAAGAGTATTGCTGGGAGTGTCATATAAATATCTTATTTACAAAAACATTGAATACCATATGTTCAGAGGAAGATGTGCCAAAAAGTGCTAATTACACTGTTACTTAATGCCAATCAGGTAATTACACTCAGCCCACTTAAATGCTCTCTGCAATCAGGGTTGCCTCAGCAGCTGAGGAAGGGTTAGTGCCACCCTATAATGCACGTCAGTGCCTTTCCCGAGGGCACTAGGTCTTGAACCAAACTGCTGAGTATGGACCCAAACCTCACAGCCCATTAGTTCCTCTGTTCCTCCTCCATTTTCTAGATGATTTTCTCTGTACTCTCAGACACTCAGGAGCTTTGTTCCCAACCCAGAATCACCCACAAGAAAATTTTTGCTCAATTAAAATCTTCTCCCTCCTTTAAATACTTTCTGGCCTCATAGGACTCAGCTGGCCTATGGGTTATCTTCTGATTCCTGGGAGAGTGGTGACATCACTTGCTGAACTTGGCCCATATCCACAGCAAAGGACTGATCAGTTCTTCCAAGTGGTAGTCTGTGGAATACTTCTTTCTGCACTTCCATTTTGAACTATTTGCTTAGCACCCATGTGTTGCGTTCAGCAATGGGATTTCTGCTCAAATCCTTTTCTATTTCTCAAATCAATTTCTGGTCTGAAAGCCAACACAGAGGCAAGGCACAAGCATAGATATACATTTTACATATATATACACATACAAAACAACCGTAAATATAAATAAATATATTATTATGCATATGTTATATGTATAAAGATTGCATAGTTTATATATATATTTAATATTCTATAAATCTATAGATATTTGGAACCTTCCTGGAAAGATGACAATAGTTTGCACTGAGATAGCTGCAGGGGAGCCCATCAACGTGATGCACAAGGCTGATCAGCAGATCTAATCCTAATCATTTTGTAGACAGCCAAGCCACCAGGTACAACGATTCTGAGCATTGCACAGAACTTGTATGCAAAAAATATGAAACATACTCAGTAATCAGTGGCAAAATTTGTCATCACGGTAATGCAGCCAGGAGGCAACCAGAGAGAGTTTAACAGATGTTTCCATATTTAAGCCAGAACAAACAGAACAGATTCATTTCCCCACTTTCTCCTCAGAAGCAAATGCCAGAAATTTCTGGGTTTGAAATTTCACAAGGAAAACACAACGTTTTGATCCTGTCAGCAGCAAAGGCAATGTATGCAACTGTGGTGATCTCAAGGACCAGAAGGCAGCCTGTAAGTTTGGGCTGCCACCTGGGGATAAGAAGGTCATAGTGAGGTCCGTAATCACACAACTTCAAGTACAAGCAATTTAGAAATATTACACACTATTAATATTAAATAGTAATACCAAAGTAGATCATCTGTGACTAGAGCAAGAATATCTCAGCCCAGCATCAAATTCACTTTTTTTCTGAACAGTGGAGCAGGTTGAACACGGTGTCTTTTTTTCCTACATAGCGTGTTTTTGCCAGAAAAGGATGAAACATGCGCTCACCTGCTGCCCGTGCCATCCCACTGATTGCAGAGGGGTGTCCCAGGGCACACATCAATGACGAACACAGCCCAGAGGTCACAAGGTACCTCTCAAATTGCAGGACTCCCACACTTAATTCACTGCTCTAATTATACCATCAGCTGTCATTACTCCTGTTATTTAGATCTGTCATCCTGACCTAGCAGGGAGGGCTGGGGGTGAACGAGTGCCCTGGGTCTTGTGGAGGCATAAAGGAGAGGAGGAAGAGCTGCAGCATCCAGGGTTCTTGCACCTGAGGCTGCAAAATGGAGCTGGTTTGAAGCAGCTGGAGGGGAAACTGCTCTGGCAGCAGCTTGCACCCCACTTCAGACATGAGGTGGTTTTACAAATTGGCATCCTCCCTCTGAGGGGTGGTTTTTCTGATTTTTTTCTCACTCACAGTGGCTTGAAGTCTACTGAATCTGGTTGTCCAAAGCAAAGAGGTCTGATCTGATGATGGCTAACAGCATCACGCAAACCACGGTGTAATTTCACATGTTCTATTTTTACACTTAGCCTCCCCTACGCATTGCTTTCCTGCAAGCTTTGGGAGGGCAAATAAGGAGAGCAAAGGGTTAAGGCTCCTACCTTCCTCAGCAGCCGATGAGTTTGTGTGGGTTTGCTCTTCCTGAGCACCCACCGCTCTCCACCCCAAACATGAAAGCTGTGTTAATAACCCCTTCCTCAACCTTGACTCAAAGGTTGTCAGCCCAGTGATTCACCCCGGCTCCGCCACCTGCTTTCTCTGGAACTCTGAGCTGAAACCCCAGCCGAAAACAGCCCGCGTGGGGGGCGCGGAGAGCTGGTGTCCCTGCCAGCCCACTCCTCCCCAGCCTCCTGCCCCAAACGACAGCTGTAGGGCTGTATTTATCACAGGTGTGCAGTTTGCATCTGACATTAAAAAGAAGGTGCCTTTCCATCACCTCTCTATTCGCCAATTTGACGGTTTTACAGTCATTAGACAGTCATCTTCAAAATTGCCTCACCCAAACTTTGCTGGAGCTTAAACACATCTTTCGTGTGACAACGATTTCAGTCCTGGCAGGATCTAAAAAAGGGTTTTAATCCTAGTTATTTTCTGTTACGCTTAATTGCCTTACCCTACACTTACACTTCATATAAAGACAATCCATCTTTCCCCCACTTACTTCCGAAATAATCATTATCCTCCTCTGCAGAACTTTAAAAAAAAAAAAAAAAAAGAAGGAGAAAAAATATGATAGGGGTTAGGAGGAAACTTGACATTGAAACAGACACCCAAATTAGAGATGTCTTTGAATAATCCAAAATATTTTTCATGCACTTCACAGAGTTCTTTTCTGGAGCTAATGCAGCTTTAACAAAGGATGCTTCCCCCCTCCCTTCTCCATGCAACTTCCCCTCCCCTTTCCTCTTCCACTGTGAAATTTCCATGAGTAATCCCAAAAACAATATTTAGATGACTGAAACGTTAGAGCATAATGTTACTGCATAACATAGCATGTCCAGAACTTTCCTCTGGGAAGGAAATCTTTTATTTTCAGTATATTAAAGCAGAAGTAAACATTGTAGTGGAGATAAAAATAGACCCTTTGAAAAGTTATTTTACATTTTTGGAATTTTCTTACATTTATGTCAACACTTGTGGAGCAGCATCGGCTACCCTAAATGTTTTTTGGCCACAAACCTTCTTTCTTTTCATGATAAATGTAGGAAAATCTGGTTGGATCTGTCATGTCCTCACTGCTCTTTTGTCCCATTTCATTTGCCATTATACCACCAGATCAGGTACCATTTATGCAGTGTACAAAAAATACCAATATGTTTTCGCTGACTTTCAAAAAAACTTAAACTACTTCTGTTGTCTTTGGCATTTGTGTAGTCTGTCAAACAGAAAAGTCAAACTCTGTCCTTGGTGAATCAAACCTTTATCCACAGTGCAGTTTATCAGATTAATATTTTTTATTTAAAATTCAGTCTTTTAAAGACTCTTGATCAGAAAATTAATAGCTAAAATATACCCAGAGTTGCATGGAATTGCTGACCATCTGGGGATATTGATGCTACGACAGCAAAGAACTTTTTCGAGCAAGATCGAGATGGTTTGGGGACAGTTCCTTGCTCTTCCCCAGACTTTCTGTTTGACTGTGGGCAAGCCCCACCATCTCACCAGGCAGCAGTTTATCATCTCCAAAACAGGGTTGACAGAAAATATTAATCCTATGTCTTACAGACACAAAATCCACAAAGAAATGTTGTAGACACGTCTGCTCCAAAGGGGCTGTGGTTTTGGTGGAGACTCTGAAAACATCTCTCAACTGGCTCGTGTAGGTACCAACACCAGCCGCTCACAGAGCAGAGACCACACCACAGACCTACTGTAAAGCTAGCCCAGGTATATAAAAATTATAGTGCAGACACAACACTGAATCATATAATAAGGAGAGGGTTAAAGACAAATACACTGGTTGTCTTTTAGACCCTGAATCTATGGCATTAATGTGGTAAGAGCAATAGAAAACCTGCTATTAACCAGATTTTTTTCAGAATCAACCTGCTTCTCACATCCATTAAAAAGCTTGTGGTGTGTTAAATTGGTCTTGTCAGGGGTGGGGTTTTTTTGCTGGGCTTTGGTTTAAATATGGCTACATGCAGTTCAAATTTCCCACTGCATCATAGTGTCTTGAGCAAAGGAGATAATTTTCTTTTCCACATGTAAAAATAAAAGAATCTCAGTGGAAATTTGCAAGTCTTGCAGCCGGTTTGCTGACCTAGTCAGCTGGCCACCTTTTTTCATGCAAAATGTGTCACGTGAACAGCTCTTCTTTTATGCCTTGTAACATTTTCATGTGACTCACGAGAAGTGATTCACATTTCTTTGGTATTCACCAAAGATCATACTTAGAAATCGGATTCTTAGAAATTTCAAATTTCCTTGTGTAGGAGGGACTGTGGGTGCTCTACTCAGGTTCATTATGATAATGCAATCTCAGACAGTGTCGCATAAGCCAGTTTACAGTAATAAATAAAAATAATAATGAATTCATTTAAGTCTTGATCTTCCAATTTGAAAAATGTACAGTAGAGCCAGGAATAACCTATTTGGGAGTTTTTTGCACTTTGAACAGTTCTTGATCTCACATATAATGTGTGTGAATAAATTAAATGAATAAATTACCTAATAAGTTGAGTTGCAGGTTGGGATGTGAGGTGCAGGTTTGAGTCTTTTTCTTGCTAGTGGACTTCCAGTGGGACTTCAGGCAAACTACTGAATCCCTGTAATTCTATTTTCCCCTATTAAATGTGTTACTTTTCTGAGCTGTTTAACAAATTGTACATTCAAATTGGTGCATTTGGCTTATGTGTAGCTCTTGAGCTTCTCAAAGGCATCTAGGACTTGCTGTGCTAGATAGGCATTACTTGGTTTGTGTTTTACAAATACAGTAGTAGATACAAAAGAGTCTTGTTTTTTATTGGACTCAACAGAACAAAAGGGGACTGCTCAGTACACATGTATCTGATTCAAAGGATGATGAAAAAGTATTAATTTCCACAGCTTTTTCAGTAAGGGGATTTTTTTAGTAATTACATAAACTTTGCAATTGAAGCATGGTGTGATCTACTCTGAGGCGCTTGGGAATTTTACCCAGCCAGATGTTGTACAAAAATTTCCTAATTCAACCATCTTCAGGCTCTTTCACTCTTCAAGACTGAAACTCACAGAAAGTGATGAAGATGGGGAACTGGGGGAAAAAAAATGTGTACATTAAAATAAAACTTAATTAAAAAAATAGAAATGAAAGACAGTGGGTTTTTTTTATTTTTTTATGGGAATTCAGCTCTCAGATGAAAGTTGGCTGGTGTTTTCTATTCGGCCTCAGTTGGCTGAACCATGCAATTTACACTTTGGTCAATACAACCCTACTGTGTTAAACCTCCAAAAGATGAGATTGGGATATTCAGCTAGAAGAAGTGGGTTTTATACTTTGATCTCTGCTCCCAGATTTTTATATTTTACTTTTAAAAGTCACTTGGTGAAGTAAGTTAATTATTTTTAAAATACTTGGCAATTTAAAGCACCTAAGTACTTTATTGGATCTGATCTATTGACGTGGCAAACCCCTGCAGCTGATTGTCCTGGGATTCATGACAGCTTGCTAACATGTGTCCTTGCTGCTTGGACTTCTCTTTGCAACAGAAGAAATCACACAGAGATGAAGATTAAAGTAATGTTCATGACACTGCTATTTATCTGTGAGTAGCACAATTTCCTGTAACTGCAACCAGAAAGATGATTGTGAGGTTTAGGAAATTTGTCAGAATGATCGTATAAATCAACTTTGTGAGGCATGCATCCGCCAAAGTCCCCCTCACTGTGGCCAACAGCCTCCTCCAAACTCTTAGATCAAAACCTGACATGGAAGAGTCCCCTGAAGTCCTTACTAGATGTCTTCCATCTTTGTCCAAGCCTTAACTTTTGTTTCTCAATGAAAACTGTGACAAGAAAAAGTGACCTGGTGACAATATGCTGTAAATGTTCCTTGGGAAGGATATTCTTTATTCTATTCTGAACTGCTCACCAAGTTGTACATTCATATCAATGCATTTGGCTCATGTGCAGCTCAATTTTATCAAAGGCACCTAGGACACATTGTTGCCTTGCTTTTGCTGAATACATGTTACTTGTTTTGTGGGTTTTTACAAATACAGTAGTAAATATACAAGAATCTTGTTTTTTATGGGACTCAATAGAATGAAAGGGGATGCTTCCTTAGCTTTACTGAGCTTTGGAGCAAACATTAGGGGAAAAAACCCCACCCTCTACACAACTACTGTTTTCAATTTCCTCTTTTTATATACATTTTTTTTTTAGTTAGAGAGTACTTAATATGATGACATTAACCTTGATGTTCATATGTCATTCTTAAATTTTTCACATTCAGGGATTAACTCAGAAGCATTTATTTAGAGTCAGTAGAAAGTATGTCCTCCCAAATAGTTGTCAAGTGACAAATGCATTAAAGGTTAAGATAATGTCCATGGCTCGCTTAGGTAAATACTATCAGTCTGAAATCTCCTTTTAAGGAGGAGATAACCAAGCCCACTCAAGAAATAACAGCAAACAAAGTGAGACAAAGTAAACTCACATTAAAAGAAATTAGTACCTAACAAAACAGGGTAACAACTTAACAAGCTACTGGTGCAGCACAAATCTCTTCTAAGTGCCAGGAAATAAGCCATTGAAACTTCATCACTAAAGTGAAGTCTCCACTTGTAAAACTTTAGATAGCTACTAACTCCTTTGATTCGATGCAGATCAGACGTGATTTTTTTCTCTTTTCATTTCTCTTTTTTTTTTTTTTTTAAGGTGCTATTGGCTTCTAATGTATCTGAGCAGCAGGTGAGCTGAGAAAGACCAGGGATGAGCACGATAAACACACGATAGCAAAACGTCCCTGTGCTTATATATTCATTGAGGATGGGCACATGTAAAAACAACAATAACAACCCTTAAGTGTTTGCATTTCTGTTGATTCTCTCCTTTCATCTTCTGGCATAGGGTGATGCTTAGTGTGATATCTTGTTAACCACTCTAAAGTCTTTCTGCTTTGTAATCTTCACTTCAGAGGTACCTGGTATTTCCAACTTTGAATAAGGTATTTTACCCACACAAGGAGAGGTAATAATAAAAATTCTGTTATGACTCAGTATAAGGTTGGATTCCTTTGCAAATTACATCTTTCCTGGTGTATGCAACCCACTGCTCACCCTCTGGTCTGCTTTCTCCTCTATACATGATCTATGAAAAATACAAAACTGTTTCAACTCTCAGTAAGAGGCTTAAGTCTGTAGCTCAGACTATAGACTCCCAGAGCTCTGGATGGGTATTGGATCAGTTAGTCTGACCTTCTATACAAAGCAGGCCCTTACATTTCATTCAGCTACCTCTGCAAGAAGTGTCACAGCTTGTTTGACTAAGTCAGTACTTCCACCTTATGAAACATGTCTCTCAGAAAATGCATTAAAAAAAAATCCACCACTTTCCATGATAGCATGTGCCAACGCTCAGTCAGCATTGCCTAAAAGTAACCACCTAATTCATAATGTAAATTTATATATTGCCAGCTTGTTGCTCCAGAAGTTCTAGACTGATCTGGAGATGTTTCAAACACTCACCACTGCACACCAGTCTAGGCAATGGTCTGCCTTGCTATGTCTCTAAATACTTGTTATTTTTTTGTTTTCCCTCAGTCATAATGGGTCCTTTAAACTGCAGGGTTTCAGAGTCTACTCTTGAGCTGCATCTTGCTACTCAAGATCCTTTTGGCCTTGATAAGTTTCTATTAAATTGAAATCACTATATAGATTGGTTCTGCAGCAGTGATGCAGTCGATATAAAGCCAGCAGGGAGCTGTAGAAGCACTGGACTATAAAATAAATAGTTTGAGTGGCCAAGTTACTTAAATCACAGTGAAGGGTTACTTCATGTTTTCTCTGTGCATGTAGGAATTGCTGATGCACTTGATGCCAGGTTCAAAAGGAAACACGTTCATGTACCAATACCCATCTTGGTTAGAAAGATGCAGCCCAACGAGCTGCAAACCTGGCACAGTTCCACTGTGCCAACACAGAAAAGATATCAGAAGTTCACATTTCTGCAGGTCTCAATCCCCATTGCTTTACTAGTAAATACTTATATGGTTTTGAGTCATAGTGAGTTCGTGACTATGAGCCTATGTAAAAATACTCGGTCAGAATCCTTCATAGTGTAAAATTTCCATTCATGATGTCTGTATACATACATGGATTTGTGCCTGCTAAATCGAGAAGATAACATTCCAAAATATAATAGATAAGGGCAATTATCTTGCTTGTTATGTGGTGGATATATTTTTTGTGGGAAGTAGAGCCATAATGATAGAAGAAATGACCATTACTCTTCCGGAGAAGGGAAAAAGCAATACTATGTGTAACACAGGCTGGGTGCATTTACTTCAGCTCTATTCCTGGTCAGTATTCCCTGACATTTAAAATCAGACTAATAGGGGTGACAGTCAGAATTCTAGGAAAGAAGTTAATGTTCAATGTATTATGATGTTGACAGTTGTCTCTGCAAACCCGTTTCTTGTCTTAGAGTGGAGTTGTCATTCTCCTGCAGGAAGAGCAGCAAATGGGAACCAGCTCAAGCGGAGTCCCTGAGGATCTTGGCTCTGTAATTATGTCACCACTTAGCAGAATAATGAACACTGATGGGTTGAAATGAATCCTGGTCCCAACAGATTGAACTTTTTAGCCTGTCCTGTATCAGCGATCTCTAAATTTTTATGTATAGGGTTTCAGTAAAGTAGAGGGCAAGGCCAAGTTCAGAATGGCACCCTGATCAGAGATTGGCATTAATTATATCACTTTTGCTTATGTGTCTGAGTGAGGTTTTTTCCTGCTGTTTATCCAGCTGGACTTTAACCCCTTTCAGCCATTCTTGAAATATTTTTTGTTTTTAATTAATCAGAATAAATCTGGATTTTCTGGTTGCATATAGTATACATGCAATGCAAGTTAATAATTTCCAGGATCGTTGTGAAACTTCTCTGTATTCTATCATCTATCTCTAATAATGAAATTAATTATATTTATCTTACATTTTTACCCAGTGTTAATTTCTGATAGTGGTCTTGATAAGGTAAATTGCTGCATGGCAGAGGACTGGCATTTTCAGTGTGGTTAAGGTAGGACTAGTTTACTCTCTGACTCATGGTTTTGACAACTCATCTCCACCCTCCCTTTTTCATGTCACTGGAGCAACAACGTCCACTGAAAATCACTGGTGTGTGGCTAAGTGTGTTGCTGTATTGCCCTCTAGTGCTGACCCTCACAGTAGAAGTGCTAATGTTACTACAGTTAAGGACAAGTACATCCCTTTTAGCAGATATGTCTCCTCAGGTCCACTACTGAGAGGCAGAGTAACTAAATTTCCGGAGATGCTATATGTCCTGTGAGGTAAGAAGTTCTCATGTGAGAAGTCCAGCAGCCAGTGAAGAAACACTTTAAGGTTTGCTTAAAAGAAGCTTGTGTCCTATTTCTCCAATGAGATGGGTTTTTTAATTGGTTGATCGGTTTATTTTTTTCCCCATTTTGAGATTAAATAAGACAAGTAAAGGCTTTTCAATTTATTTATTTTTTTAAAACAGAAAACATAGACATCTGAAAACTTTATGGTTTACAAATGAGGACCACAAGGTGAATGTGCAAGCTTTCTTTAGCAGTTATGGGATCTTTCATCAGAGGGGATTATCCTTAAGTACTCCTGCACTCCAGTTCCAAAATCCACCAGGATCCACAAGGTAAGGAAACTGCATCGGACAGCAAAGACCATGGGTCAAATCATTTTTCTGTCTGATTCAGTACAAGAACTTCCACCTCCTTCATCTCAACAACAATGTCCAAAGACAGGAGTACTGGTTATATTAAGAGTAAAGCTGGCAGCGTCGGGGGTATCTCTCATTTTGACCAGAAGTTCAATTTTTCCTTTCTTTCTCTTTCTGTTTTTCTTCATTCCTTCATCATGTCTTGCATTTTTTCTCCATGAAACTTTAATTTTTTTCCTGTTAGGTAAGGAGAACCATAACCTGTGTTAAGATGAAGTACAGTCTCAAAGGCAGTGCACTTAAGACGCTGACTGTGGTCTCTTAGGAACCATAATATTATTGTTTAAAATCTATTCAACACAAGCACTACAAAATAAAGATAGTTGTTTTTAGGGTGCAACACAAAACATATTTTGTGGGGTTCATTTGTGGCAAAAGATGTCTTCGCCCAGTGGAAAACAGAAGGCAGAAGGGGTTGCTTTGTTGGTCATGTTCTGCTGGGACAATCACAGCAGATTTCAGGCCACCATTTCATGCCCTGTTCTGGTTTTCATGGCCTGAGAGCCATGGCTGACCTGAGTACTTAAGTTATTCCTGTGTCTGAATAGCTGCAAAATGGATGGCCTTACTCTCATCACAGCACAAGGGACGCTCTGCCCTGTCTCCCACCATCACCAAACATCAGTCAGTCCCATCAGCCCTTATCCATTTAAGATTAGCATGTTTTCATACAGATGGGATAAACTCTGAATACTAAGGGGAGTGTATCTTTGTGCACCACTTCTTTAAAATGCCTCCTTTGCACAACAGCAGTGCGCATTCCTACCAGATACAGAACCACATCCTAGGGAACATTTTAAGGTGTAGTGTTTCCCATAAGCCTCTCTCCTCCCCAGCTTCAAATCATATGAGTAAAAGTTTTCATTTATACCATTACAGCATTATCAGGGCAGATGCAAACAAATCAGATGAATAGATTTCAGAGTTGAGTGGCCATGACTGTGTCACAATTCAGGTCAGCCATTGTTCTTCTTCCTGATTAATTTTTGCCTGATTAACCAAAGGGTCTATCAGTTTTTCCCAAATGTAACTAGTAATTCCATGTGCCTACATATTTTAGAATTTAGTGAGAGCTATCTCAAAGGCTGAAATATTTTTCCTGAAAACTAAGTCCCCAAACTGATTAAGCATAAATGATTTTTCTCTAAAATTGTTCTTCTTTTCTTTCTTCGTTGTCCAAAAAACAATTAAGGGAAAGATAATCCATTAAAAATGAAAGAATTATAATAATCATAAATAAAATCCACATCAAAACAAAAATATCCTGTTAAAAAAAGCAAAGAAAAGCTAAACTTTCCAAAGAAAACAAAACCTTTGCTTAAAAAAATTTTTTGCCCCGAATGCCCATTTTTCATCCAGAAACAGTAGTATTCAACAATCTCTACTAGCACTGCTGATATTTTTTTAAATGGCAGCCATTCACTTGGTGTGATTATCACTTTTCTTGGAAGACACTTTGCTGCAGATTCACAGCATAAACACCATGCAGACTACATTGCAGCACAACAACAGGAGCCTCTTCAGAGGTTTGGCTGTATGACATAAGACAGGTGAAGTGCAGGAAAAAAGTTATTTTCTAATGTTATCTGAAAAGGTATCAGGGGAAAAGTTCTTAAAGAAATTACTAGCAAACATGTCCACGCAGGACTTACAAACTTACTGAACAAGTTAATAAAGTGTGGAATAGTATTTTAGCAGTTTGCTTATTATTATCAAGGGACCATACCCCACATGAAACATGACTCAGCCAGCTGCAAATAAACCCCTCTCTATCCTCTGAGGTTTCTTTCTTTGATGCTCAACTTATTCAAGATACTTCCCACTGCCTGCCTCCAATTTTGCCTTTGTGGTAAATTGTTTAGACATGATTTAAAAACACATTATGGGCTATGGAGTGAGATAAGATGTAAATCAAGCTCATCCAGTCATTCAATCCAAAAATAATATGCTGGCATGGCGGGATATTAGAACCTCTGTAGGATCCCAAGTGAGAAGTCTTGAAACAAAATCAAAGTTATTGTTGTTGTTATTATTACACTATGCTGAAGAGTGGAGGATCCTTCCCTATCTGCAATGGGCATCTTGTGTCAGGTTTCCCACACTTTGGAAACCAAAGCAAACTCTTTGATTAGAAAGAATAATACACTGTGGCATATGTGGTGTGGTCTACTGCTGCCTTGCTTTACGGAATCCTTGTTAACATGAATGATGGGCAGGCTGACTTGGGTTAGGTGAAATTTGTAGAAAACTAAAACTACAATGAAATTCCTTTGGAACTGCCCTAGCTTAAATGCAAAAAAAAAGAGGTCATGTCCTGCAGTTATTGGGTTCTTTATACAGGCTGTAAGTTTGGAGTTTATAATAATAACCTGGTAGAAAAACATGATGAAAGGAAGGCTGAATCCCCACCAGTGGATAGCATCAAAGCTAAAGTCCTCACCAGCAGTAAAGATGAGTTATGGATAAATGTGATTTAAATTATCTACAACAAGACCTATTTAATGTTATATTTGATATATAAACCATATCAACTATGATATAATTTATCTGTGGCCTAGAAAGTGGTAAGGACCGGAAATTCTTACCTTCTAAATAATACCACTTATTATTTATCTGTGTACAAAGTCATGACATGTTGGTAGACTTTCCCATGAAAATAAATAACTAAATATTCGTTCTGCTTAGTACAGTGGACAGATGAGAAATTCATAATATGGAGGAAGGATAATAAGAGGAAAGGTGATAACAGAAATTCAGTAGTTTGCCCTCTTTCTCCTGCTTCACTAATGATCAAATATTTCAGTATGGAAATTGAAGCATGTCTGTAAATTCTGTATTCAACTTGCCTATTGCTTACTCTAAAATTGTAAGAGTTAAAGTAATGCAAAGACTGAATGAGGCCAAAAGTCAATTCTGTCCTTAGGAGAGGTTCTTGAAGAGGCATGACCACTTTGATCTTTAAAAAAGCCCATGACAGCCACGCATGAGGTTGGTGGTCATTCTCCCACACAAGCTAGCTTAACCTTTCTATAGAAGTTCATTATATCAAAGAAACAAGATGTTCACATGGTCTTCATTCCACAATTTTATATTCCTCAGATAGCCTGGCCCTTGAGCACCTTGAGAAGGAAGAACTCTGGACCTGATTTGCTACTATATGACAATGACTTGTGCAGCATGGAAGAATAGTCATGTTTGTGGGTGAAGAGATGCCATCTGGTACCCTGTGCTATTCATAGTGGCTGGAGGATTTGCAAGCTAAATGGTGTGGAGCACAGGTATGGCACATCCTAAAATCATCCTAGGAAAGGATGAACATAACCGATGACAAGTAATTGTTCACCTAGATGGAACAGGATTCTTTCACCTACTGAAAACAGGAGACAAAACTGAACTGTGGACCCTACCAACAAAAAAGAGATTGAACTTTGGGGGAATCCAGCTATTTTTGTAACCTTTACATTGAACTAGAAAGTATCTACCTGTTCCTAACTGAATGAAACTGTACTATGGCAAGACACTTAATTAAACTGGAAATCACCTAGCTTCTATCCTCCTCTGTCCAGATGAGACTAAAATATTGCCTGTGGTCATGTTAAAGAGGAGGTCACCTGGTATGGTGGGGAGCAGAAACTAAACAGTCCCAAGGCATGTGTTTTGTTATTTGATGTCTCAGGCCCTAAATGGTGAATAAGAGTAGTTGAATGTGATTCAACTTCTTTCCCAATGCTGCATTATTGTCAGACATTCCTGAATAAGTGGTACAACCTTATGCAAAATCCAAACAAACCTAGCATGTGAAAATAGCATTTAAGCCTGAATAAAGTGTTCAAATAAACGTATTAGGCAGCAAGGATATGTTTTGTAAACACATCAGGATTTGTGAACAGATTGTCATATTAAGTTAAAACCATTTAAAACCCCATTTGTGACTACAGCCATTTCATAACATCTTTTTCTAAGTGGCTAAAGAGACATGTGTTTAGTCTGTTAATGGAGAGAGCAGGCACACACAGGGAGTACTAGTCCATGTTACTGAGTCTGTGTTACCCCCTGAGCTAGTTGTAACCCATGTCACCCCACCAGCATTGCTGGCATGCAGACAGCAGCCTTGAGCTGACACTGGCAGTCCTTTGCCAGTCGCCTGGCTGAGCACAAGTGACATCTTCTGCTTATACTTCTTAACACACCTGAAAATTGATGTTCATGGTAAAATAGCACCCTGACTCCCAAAACTTAAAACTGGAAGTCTGGCTCAGCTAAGCAGTTAGGCATCCATACATTTAGCCCAATTCTGCTCAGCAAAGCATGAATACACATACTCAACACTTTGTCTTGTTTTGAATTTAGATCACTGTTGAATTAGGATCAAAGACCAGCCACCCTCCCAGATTTGCAATTTCCTTTCTTATGCGCACTTATTTTAGGATTTTTTCCACTCTTTTCCATTAAGCCAAAATCTGTCAAAGTGCCTTCAATCTGCCTTTGCAAAATTTGATGAGGAAGGGGCATCTCCAGGGTCCTTAGAAGTCCTTGAAGGGATGGTGCTCTCTCCATTGGCTACCTAGGGGACCAAAACATGCAACAAGATGTCACTTTTTTATGAATGAAATTAGGGGAAATTAATTGTGCCTTTACTTTTAATTGTTAAAAGAAATAAACAAAGAAAAAATTACAAAAAATCCTGCTACAGAGCAAGATTGTCGAATGGCATGTATCAGGTAGAATGACCGACTTCTGTGAAGCTTCCTTTTATTGGTGTCTCCCCCATCGGCATTAGCTGAAGATCTGGCCTAGGATTTTCTTACTGAAAATGAACAAAAGCATTAATATGAAAAGATTCAGTCATGGAGAGCTTGCTTATTCCAAGTTAGCTGTTGTCACATGACACTGTTGTGAATTTCATGAACTCAAAACGAGGAGGTTTGCTTAAAAAAAAAAAAAAAAAAAAAAAAATTAATAAGAGGGATAAACTCAATCTTGACACA
>NW_010238079.1:0-1865 GCF_000690775.1 Eurypyga helias | reverse complement strand
CCGCCCCGAAAGACAGAAAAAAAGAATAGAAAGGCTAAGAAGCAGCTGCAATAACCTTATAATAAATTTATTCCAGGAGGTGGGGATTTGTACAAAACAAGGATCACCCCAGTTCTCAAGCTGAATTTGCAAAGGCAGGTGTGTATTACCACTCAGAGCATAGCAACACTGGTCACTCAGAAATGGACTCAAAAGCAGCTCTGGCAAATCATAATGTACCATGAGTTTCAGTCTGTCGAAGGCTTTGTTGTCAGCGTCACTGTGAGATCCACGCTAATTATTTTACTCCCTTCCTAGCCTGGTGTTTCCAAGTTTGCTCACCAGTCCCAGCCATTGACTTGTCACAATAGAATTTCAGTCTAGCTGAAGTTAATTAATTGAAATTTGGCTCTGACTCCTGTTCATCTCTCATTAAGCCATCCCTTTCCTCTGCCTCAGCAAAACCCTATTACCTCATCTGTTGACTGATCCTCCTGGGGCAGTCTCCAGCCTGGACACAGGTGTTAACTCTTCTGCAACACCTCCGTTACCTCTGGGATGATTTGCAAAGAGGGACTATTTGAAACTTAGGTTCTGATGAATTTTTCTCAGATATAGCAGTACTGGAAAAATACAGACAAAGTTTGTTTGATTACAGTGCCTGCAGGAAGCAGACAACTTAGACAACTTAAGGGAATTATGATGATTTATATTTTCAGGGAAGCTGCCCCCAGATAACTTATTTTGTGTTTAGTGTAAGGTTCCTTTATTCTACCTGTGCTGCAGCAGGACCCCAAAGTGGAGACACAACCTTGCTCCCATTGAGGTCTCTGCCAGGCTGAGTGGGCTGCTGAATTAAGGAGCCAGACCCCAAGTATCTCGAAGCCATAAGCAGAAAATAAAAGCTGTTCAGCCATTAACCCCTGCTCCAGCTCTTTCTATACCTCCTGTTTCCAAAACTGCCTCTGTTTTAAATTCCAAGAGCGTGCTTTTAGATATGTCTCTGAAACTCAGAAGCTCCTGTTCAGAATATTAACCGTAAATAACCTTCCAAGATAAGCTTTGTATGGTGAAGTGGAAAAATTTCCTTTGACTCTTCCTTGACGATGCAGCACAATGTGCCATTACTGTGAAGTTCTCCCATTCATGTATGCTGCAGATACGTCTAATGAAATGTCTTTCAACTCCATAGACACTTGTTATACACGTCCCTGTTAAACCACCCTGCCTAACCACAGCAGACACATCCGCTGGCACAATAGGACAATCCAAATGAGGTGATGTTGTGTTTCTCAGCTGCCACCATCCGGGGGGATATACAATGAGATACAGGGAAGAACTCAATTAAAATTGCCATATTAATTCAGATGATTTAAGAATTTCCTTCAACTCCTAAAGATGGATAAAGAGGTTTCCTATCTTTACATTTCAACCCACTGGCTGATAAATTCAAGGCACTTCTTGTCTGCAGATACAGCTAACTGCAGAAGCTGCCATGCCATCAGAAATGACTTGAGAGAGACAGCCAGGGATTCAAGCTGCTTCTTAGCGCCACTAAATAGGTTGATGCCTATAATTCCTAAAACCATAACAGCTCACTAGTAATTTCTGTCATTTCAACAATATAGTTTTAGAAGAGATTTAAAAATGTATCACCACTATTTCATCAAATGCCACATTTCACCTTCTGTAGCCACTATTTTGTATCCTTCTTTGCTATTAAATTGACTTCAGTTCTTCAAATGACACATCTGTTTAAGCCTTATCTGTTCAAAGAAAGCTAATAAGCATAGCTAGGTTTAAAAGGATTAACTTGGATGGGAAGTCTAAAAGTTTTCAAACATTCTTGATAGCATTTGCTATTAAAAAGGGGAAAAATAAAAAAA
>NW_010238078.1:17911-41223 GCF_000690775.1 Eurypyga helias | reverse complement strand
GGGCAGCTCCCGCGCCGCCCGCCGAACGCACGTGGCCACCCGCTCTGGGCTCAGTGCCTGAAGGGTGAAGCGTTGCGTTCGGGCCCGAGAGATGAACGCGTTTCCACCAGGCCTCGAGTGTGTTTATGCTGGGCACCAGCCAGTTCTGTTTGCTACGGGAAACAAAGCGTTTGAGAAAAACACGTGGAGCGCTACCTCCGAAATCCCCCATGACCTGCTTGTGAGCAGGTCAACACCGTCCTGCCCAAACTGCAAAATAATGCTTTTACATGGGATTTACTCCCCTGTAGGAAAATCCTAGACCTCCATCCAGGCACTGCCACAAACTCCAAGTGTGCTAAATCCACAAGGAAGTCAAGGCAACTGTGTCCTTTCCAGGGTATTTTGCTGTAACACAGAGATTGCTCCATAAATCTGCATTTAAATACAATAAATAATGCAACAAAATAGTTTGTATATTAAAATCTGTAATTACTAGTATTAAGTCCAGATGATGGAGATGAATTACAGTAATCCAGTCGAGAGCTCATGAATACGTAAGAGAAATGCACTGTGTAGAATGGTGCACAATCTTCCATGCAGGGGCATCAAAATTTGAGCAACAATGCTGAAGAAATGGAGAACACCTTTGGAGTGCAGCTCAACAATTGAACCATGAGTGGCTCTGATAAGAAAGAATTGCTTTCTGTTTCTTCCAAGAGCTCCCTTACCTTCACCCATCATTACCGCATTGCTTGTATTAAGTGTTCATTGGTTTTCCTCAAATTCAGTACTAGATTTGGACTTGAATAATGGGTTTTACTGGAATAGCCATCCACATATGTACTAGACTGACGTGTATTGTTCAATGTTGATTAAACACAAAAAATGGCAAGTCTGGCAAAGTGTTTCAAGGGAAGATTTAGGAAAGTAGAAATATAGTTATCTACCCTAGTGACATCCAACATGAACAACCTAATTTACTTCAGAAGTGTATTGTAAATAAGATTTCCATTCAGGGGCCATTAATATCAAGTGCCATATCAAAATTGGTTGTTTCCATTTTTCATATGCTCCCCAGTGGGCACAGTCAATTAATCTTGTAGTATGTGAATTCTAAAAAATGATTAATATAGTGAGAAAGATGCAAAAACCTTATTACACAGAGTGCCTCACATTTCCAACATCCTGCTAACTATGAAGTTCATAAAAAATATGAAATGTCACTCTGTTGTGATGACTGTATTATTCCTCTAGCAGCTTCGACGTTGAGGCTGGGTGAGAAGGACTTTGCAATATAAACAGCTTTGCTGAACCACGTGGAAGGAATGCACAAGTTACATGACTCACAGGAAAGTTTATCTCAAATTAGGTCAGCCATGATATCTTACGTTTCTGATAGGATTTAGAGTTTTAACATCTCAAGTGCCTTATTCTCCCGTCAGCCATGCACGGGGGCACCCACGAGCTCTCCATGCCTACTGTGCAGTTGCTGTAAGTGGGGTGCACATGGGAGATCCTCCTCACCTCACAGCAGCACACCAGAGCAGCAGGTTGCTTGGGCACAGGCTGCTGCCTGCCTACACAGTAATTCCCTGCCTAGTTTACAGGAGAAGCAATGTGTCACCTGCTTCTGTTGGTATATGGCACGAATAAAAAGTGACAAACATACATATGCTGAAAAACATCTACAGATCAACACCAGTCCTAGGACCCAAAATAGATATGCAGAGCATTGCTACTGATTTGTGCTGCAGGGAAATCCTGCTAATGGTGAGCAGGGAACTGCAAGCTTCAGGAGTTTACACTGTGCCCTATAAAACTGCTCCCAAGCCTCTAACTACAATCCCTTCCTTTGTTCTCCACACCTATATGCCCACTGTAGCTCATAGAAAAAGCTTTCTACATTGCCAAAGTATGCTGACACGATGCCAGAGGACCCCTGCCCACCACCACTCCACATCTCACCCGTAAGGATCAGACACCCGTGGTACAGTGCTCTGTTTAACACACATCCGTGCACAAACACACACATGTGCCTCCGGGTCAAACCCACCAAGGAAGACTGGTTACCAGTTAGCATCTGCAAAAGCAATGTGGAAGTAATCACGGTAGCGTGTTAATTCATCTGTTAAGTAATTTGAGATATTTTAACCAAAACAAGCCTTATTTTCATCTCCAGGGAACAGTTTTTAGACAACAATGTTTAGCTACTACTTTTCCAAACTGCCCCACCTTTTTGAAGCAGCGTAATTTCAGCACCTTCTTGTGGCACTGATCGAAGTGTGCGTGTAGTCACCAGTATCTAAACACATGAAGCATTTATCTGAAACTTTGAGAACAATTACTATATAAATTCATCTATTATAATGATGATTAATTTATAAGGTTAAACTAGATCTGTCAGCCTCTTTGAATTCAAGAGTCTGACCACTGCTAATCCAGAGCAGGAACAGCAATGACGGGTGTAATGAACACCACCTTAGGGTGAACGAGGGAAAAATACCTAAAAGCCAAACTCCCTAAAATAATAATCTCAAGGATTATTTGTTTTGTTTACGAATGTATTCATAATTTATACACCTTTAAAAAGACTGACCCTAAGGTCACCTTAGGTTTACCATGGTTGTACTCCAACTGTCTGACCATGCTGCAAGGTATTACCACGTTTTAGATGAAATGCAATTAGCACCATAGCAGGCTGGAGATCTCACCAGGAAAATAAAGGCAGACCTAACACTGAGTGCTACCAACTCCACATTTAACTTCTGCTGTTTCACTCTGCACCCCTATTTTTTTCAGACGTCTTCGTTTACAGTTTCTCCTCACAAATCTGCAATAATCCTCTTCTTGAAATCAGTAACTAAGCTCAGGTCTGATCTAAGCTCGAGGCTAGCCCCAGTTTAACTAGAAGAAACCAGAATCCCACTCCAGCAGTCCTTAGTAGTGAAGAGGGCCCATAACAGGAAAACCCTAACTCTTCGCCTTGCCCTGAACCCTCACCTTGCCGGGGACTCGCCTCATTTTCAAACTCCTCCTCTTTAAATACCAAAAATCACCCTGCAGCTGCCAGGTGCACCGCAACCTTCCCTCTTCCTCTGGCTTCTCGAAACCCACTCCCCTCCATCTTCCACATTTACTTATGGCTCACCATCACTTCCATACGTGGCCAGCAGTAGAACCAGACAGCATTTCCAAAACGTGAAAGCAAGCACATACAACAACTATTGCAAAACACTGATTTCAGAGCGCGTGCCTTCCATTTACTTCACCAGTATTCCTTCAAACTTGTTATTGTGATACCCTCACAGACCTAGCTGCATTAGTGCCCATCAGCATAAGCAAAGCTTGCCAAGTTCACCATGAAAATGAATCCACTAACAAAGAAAGATGGGGGGCTAGCATTAAAAACCTCCTTTTATTTCCTTAGTTATCTTCTCCCTTGTCACCTCCAGCGACAGGGAGCAGCTAACAGCAGCACACTGAACTCTAACCCATTACACATCTTTCAAAATCGCTGAAATCTCAAACAACATGTCTGCACTCGTCAAAATTAAAGCAGGAGACTTGATTAAGAGAGAAGCAAAACCAGCTAGTCTTCTTGACCAGAAAAGAAAGCAACAGAAAATAACCACTAAAACCAGTGAAGCAATGCCAAGCCCTGTTTTGAACAAAAGGTAAACCTTTAAGTCTCCTCAACTGAGTTGTGAGCGTATCATAGAGGAAACTGTAAAATCTGGTTCATTTTTCCAGCTCAGGGCACTGCAATTCTTATCTCTACAAGTTTTGATTAATTTAAGAATGCTATGACTTATAATATGGTCTAAATTAGAAATTCCCATCTTTAACAAAGGTAACTTTTGCAGAAGACACAGATCAATGACTGCCGTGGCATGCAGTAACAATGTTAGAAATACACTCAAATGCACTGTAATATTCCACCTAGAACTGTACCTTCAAGTCCTGTAAAACCCAAGTAATTATATGTCTTCTCTTCTGCTAGACTAATTAGAGAGTACCCTCTACTTGGTCAAACCTTAGTTTGAAACTTCCAGTTTCTAGTTCTTCAGGTGCTTTGAGAAACTGGCCTCATCAAAAATATTTTCAATGTAACAGCATAATTATATCATACACACACAAGTTTCACATAGGACTGATTAGAAACAAAAGCAATTGTAAAAAACCCCTTACTGCATTTATGTGCAGTGCATATGTTCACAACAGCATTTTTTTTAAGTATTGCAACCTTTATTTTCTGTAACTAACTCCCTCAAAACAAATACAGTGTATTTGAGACTAGGAAGAACAAGCTGCAAACCCTGTCCAGTGAGCTGTTAAAAAAAAAAGGAGAAACTACATGCTCCGCACCGCCCGCCCCAAACCTGTTTACATTATTCACCTGGGATTTCTCCAATTGGTGCACCACCCGAATGCAGATAGAAGGTGCTAGCATCTCTTGCTAACTTCAAATGATCACTACATAACCAGTGCTGCTGTTCAAAAGAGAAAAAAAAAACCAAACACCTACTTGTTCAGTAACACAGAGTAGAGCAAAAATAAGAGCTTGCTGAGTAGATTAAAATATGCCATCTTTTTGACTGTTTCAGCATGTTTTAGATAGCACACACTAACAGCTTCCCAGCCAGTACTGCTGGGAAGTTTTAAACCATTTAAGCTAAACACAGCCTCCATCCATGTGTTTTTGCAAAACATTTCAAATTAATTAAATTAACTTTGCAAGTTTTACCCTAACAACCAACAAGCCTTTGTTATGTCTCTTCTCTTCTCCATTAATAGCAACAGCACTGTTAAAAATACAATCAAAGTTGCAATAACTGGGATAAAAATATTTTTTTTTTTTAAATTCGCATACTTTTTTTTAACTCGTGAGATGTCTGGACTGACAGAAGCTTGCAAGCATCAAAATAGCAACCCTGTATATATAACACCCACTCTTCAGTTCTTGTCTTTAAAGTCGAGAATACTGTTCTTAAAGAGGCAATCTGCCACAAGAAATTTGCATTCTCAGGTTTCTGTCAGGCTCCATTTTGATCCAGTGGGGGAAAAATATATTATGTATGCTTACACAAGTGAAAATACTGAGTGAAAGAAAATCCTTTTCAAGAGCCTGAACATGGGGTTTCATTTTCCGGGTTTTTTTGGGGGGGGGGTGTGTGTGTTTGCTTTCATGCAGAGAATTCTTCCACTCAGAAGAAAGTCTTACGGCTGCTGTACATGTTTGTTCCTACAGGCAAGTAACCTGCAGCGGGACAAGCCAACCACAGGCACAACTGAGTTACGCACAGCACCTAAATCATCACCTGGGGACTGAGCTGCTCCCAGGCCGCAGCAGGCGGCAAGAATTCCCAGGGAAGATCCTAGTCTATATATAGCGAGCCGTTCAGATCCCGAAAGGTCATGAACTTTCTTACTTTGGTAAGACACAGGGCAAGATCTACTGGCTGCAAGCTCCAGATAAAGCTGGCCGAGGGCTTCGCTATCTTCCAAAGCCAGCACTTCCAATTCATAGCCCTGTACTCCTCCAAAATTAGAGGGAAATAAAAATTTTGCTGGGTTTTTATGCATCAATACTGAATAAAAAGGGAAGAAACCTATTCATTTAGTCCTCAGTTTAAAAGCCAGGCTGCTTATACCAGTAGCTGTAGTAGACGGGCATAAATGTGTAAGTGGGGGGCACACACAGAGCGTGCCCACGGTAAAGCAGGAGGAGGATTACCTTTTCCCGGCTGTCCTCAATCAGACACTGACTCACAGTAACACCCTCAGCTAGGCCAAACTTCTGTTCCAAGTTCACAGGCATAGATTTCATCAGGAGGTTTGCACTGAACAGTAAAATTTAGTCCTAATTACGCTTTATTTTGCTGGATGACTCATACCTCTTCCGCCCTTCCGATTTTCTAAAATTGATGATTTCATTTCACTGTTCTTTTACATCGCTTGCAGGTTGTTACAGTAGGAATGAAGTTCCCTTCCTGTCTAGAAAGACATGGTAGAACACCAAAAAAAAAAAAAAAAAAAAAAATCAAAATCGGTAATAAAGTAAAAATTTGCCATTTGAATTGAAGAAATATTTTAGCTGGGTTAGATACACCAGGAATTCTCACCCTCAGGAGAAAGTTTTCTTAAATGCAAGCTTCTTGAAAACTACACTTGAAGTAAAAGTGACAGTTTTGGCAATGCTTTCATTAGATATGAAGATTTTCTAGAAAGACACCAGTGTCGGTGATTAAGGCATTCGACATCTGGGTTGAAGGAGATGCAGGCTTGTGGAGCGCCTCGCAGAGTACAGCCTTGCTGCTGGACAGCCCGGAGATGGAGACACCATCTCCGAAACACACCTCTCATGCATCTGAGGAAATAGTTTTTACAAAAGCTGCCCCTTTCACTGAAATGCTGTAAGAAAACCTGAAGACTTACTTTTTTCACCAACCATTTGTTCCCTAGCTAGTTTTGGTACTTAAAACCATGGTTGTTTCAAAATTTACTTAGCTTTATACAAGAACATTGTCTTAAACTGTGTTGGACTGAAAACTTTCAGACCTCTCAAGCTCATACAAAACATTCTTTTCTGACTATCTACATCAGCTGAGATCAAATGTAGTACTGTGACAGTCAAACATTCTCCTAAATTATAAAAATGGGGGAAAAAACCCATGCATCCTCTTGAACTCTGGAATTTTTCATGCTTCCTATGAGAAGCCCAATCTCACACAATACAATAGAACATATTAAGTCTATTCAAGCTGTTCTCTGCACTGGTCTGTAAAGTAAGACTAAAAGCAGATGTGTTTATGCTGTTAATTGAGAACATGCCGTATTTTGTAAAATGAAACAAATCAATTAAAATTTAGAATACTTATGTTTTAAACCGACTGCTCAGCAACATGTCCTCCTCCTCACCCCCAGCTTGTCAGTAATAAGACCACAGCAGCTAGAGGTTTCAGTGGACCAGGCTCCTGCCTTCCCAGAGATGGAGCATCTGCCCCAGAAAACTTACAGCTCATAGTTGATTTACTTGAAATTATACTCACCTACCTAACTCAATTTCCTAAAACTCGTTTTATTATTTCCAGAGAACATTGCATGTGGACAGGGGCATCCCACAAGTCAGAGGTGCCCATAATTTTTCAAGGCCAAGTTAGCTGCTTTTAATTCTAAAACAGGCATATGCACAAATTATTTTAGTGCAAGCTCAATGAAATTAGAAACACTTTCCATTTTTATGATGGGGCTGAATTATGGCCTTCGTGGCTGTTAACACTGCTTACATTGCATGGGAAAAGGCCTCTCCCCCCTCGCCTCTCTTTCTCTACTCTCCTGGCTGCCTCTGAAACCAAGAGAAGATAATAGAAGAGGGCTTCAGACCAGAAGTAAACATGAGCATACTCTAAGCAGCTGCAAAAGAGCTTGGGTAAATTATACAAACCACTGCCATTACAGTCCCTTCAGGGACTTGGGGAGTTTTTCCCACTCCAAGAAGCCTTAAAGAGTCTAAATTACAGGGATGAGACATGGGTTAGCTGGGGCAAGCAGGAGAGAGGGCAGAGGCTGCAGGTCGGGGGGTGATGCTCAGCCGTATTTGAAGATGCGCAGAAGTAGCTCTAAGCACAGCACAGAAGCCCCTGTTCTTCAGAAGGAAAAACATCATCATTTCAGCTGAACTCTGAAAAATATAGTTTGGGCTACAACTCACAGCTGTAGTTTTCACAGTGCAGCTCAGACACAGAGGAGATAAGCATAGGGGTTTGTGCAATTGTGTTTAGCTTCAGAATATTTCTGTCTACTTAAGCCTCTGCTGTTTGAAATCTTAAAGGCAAAAGGGGATGAGGGAAAGGTTACTCGAAACTTCTGTTTCTTACATTCTCTTTTGATTACAGTCTAAATCCAAAAGAGACTTCCCTGAAAGGCCAAGATAAACGTGTAACCACATAATTGGTCTGGCTCAAATGGCCCTGAACTCAGGAGAAAGTGCTCCCAGCTCCAGAGAGATTCAGCCTGTGCTTGAACACTGCATTTAAACGCTCTCTGCTATTTGCCTGAAAAGCCATACACATATGTGACAGGAATGTTTTGCCAAGCTCAGGCAGTGATAGTAGATATATGATAAGAGCCCCTTGTCTTCTCCTGAGACGTGTATTGTGCATCTGCATTCTTTCCCTTGCTCACCCTCAGAAAGCATTTTAAAACTTGGCACAGAGGACCATGTTTTATTCCAGTCAAATTCTTGCATTCTATGTCTTTAGAATGGGTCGGTGTTAACAAACATTTGCAACCATTTTGTACTCCAAGTACACAAGCAGCAATTAGGAAGCAAGGCAAATAAACGAGGCTGAGAAACCCATTTGATTCCTAACCCATGCGATGAGTAAAGATGAAAATTGTCATTTTGCTGTAAAGCAGGTACTGTGCTGTGACACAGGTCAGTTGGCACACATGAGTAAGTAATGAAAGTGTGTCATTATACAGAAGTTGTTTACATAACAGCTAGCTCATTAGTTTATATGACTCCCCCCCTTCACCAGATGACAGCAGACTCAGTTTACATCAGAGGACAACTAAAAAGAAACGCTCAGTCATATTGCACGTGACTCTGAGGACAGCAGGGATAAATTAAGGGATTTCTGTGTAATATTACTGCCAGAAGTTTTGGTCAGCTACAACATGTAGGACAAACAACTGGAGGTCATATATGATGTTCCCCAGCACAACTGCCCTGGAAAAACATCACTGCAAAAGGTCTGTGCCACCCACCCATTTGTTTTTCTTTATATACATTTTTGTTGCTTATTCTGCTCCTGTTTATGCTGATAAAAGTCTTTTGATTACTGTCATTGAATTAATACTGGAAAACATTTTGGTTTTAAAAAATAAAATCTAGAGTAAAATTATTTTGTAATTCACGATCCAGGTTTTTTTCTAGCTGCTTTTGGAAAGCGGGTCAGAACTGAGGCACACTTAAGAACATACTATTTACCTCATCAGTCTTCAGAACAAAATGCTAATGCTGACATCCTTGGGGTGATTTATTTATGCCACATCACCTGCGGAAGCCTGGCCTCCTGGAGCAGGCAGCACAGATGACTGTAGGAATGGGCAAGAAGAGCAGCAACTGGGCTGTCCCAAGCCAGAGGGATGGGGGGAGGCAGAGGTGCCTGACAGCCCAGATCGGGAAGCACATTTCCCTCAGAACAGCACAGAATCAGCAAGGCTCAACAAATCATAACCCAGAGATGCCACTGGATGGGACATGGCTCTCTGCAGACCTAACGCCGACCCACAGCCAACTCAACTTATCCCTAGGGGTGCTGTGACGGGTAATACATTAGGCAAGCTCACGTCCCCAGGCCTCCCCAGGCTGTGCTCCTGCATCCCTCAGTACAACCTGGGTCTTCCTTTTCGCTATTTCTTGTCTCCTCATTTGGCTTTCACATGCTCTGCAGGTAAGCAGTTCCCCAATGTTGCCTCTGTGGCAGAGTGAAGCACAGTGGGGAAGACAGGATGGGGAAAGCAATGCTAGCAGTAGCACCAACTCGTGTTGCCTTTAACAGCTGTGCAGCAGCCTCAAATTCAACTGACGGTCACTTTGGCCAGCAGAACCAACAGCCCTTGGGCTGCTGGATGGTAACTGCTATTCCTCTCACCAGAGCCAGCTCCCTGGGACCTCAGGCAAACAAAACCAGTGATGCATGGAGGACTCCTCTGTTTTGCCATGGACTATCACAGAACATACAAGTAAGGGAGGACAGGAGGCTCAGTGGACAAATTTGCTCTACACTGGCAAAAGGTAACAACATCCTTCTCAACTTCCTCCCCTCCTACTGGAAGGAAAAAAAGAAAGTGCCCCCCCCCCGAGATGTTTTTAGCACACATCACTGGCATTTTTTTTTTTTTTAAGGTGTCAAAAAGCAGCAAAATTGACACTCAAATGACAGGCTCCATCAAATTAAGATTTCAGAAGAAACTGAGTACGTCACAATGAGGGGATGTCAGTCTACTGTGTACAAAGCAAATAAATTACTTTGCTTTGCTCCAACTCTTAAGAGTATTATTATTGTGGCTTTTCCTGTGTACACCAGTTGTAAAGCTAATTACATTCCAAAAATGCTTACCAAAAAAAAAATCTGATTTATTGAAGTCTTTAAAATAAGAAAGGTTAGCTGGAGAAGTGTGGCTTTTGCTGCATTAAAATGCAGCTACTGCTGCACACTGAAGAAAGCTGTTCCATACCCAAGCATTAAGCTGCTACATCTTGTAAGATGGAAACCATGACAAAAAACAAAACAAATGTACGCTAGCTTCCTCAGTTATCTGAGTTCACTGGGTAAGACAAAGAAAATTGTATTTTATAGCAAACTAGGGTTTGCCTTCATCAGTATTTCACAGAGCAGCCATTCAAAATGAACAAACCCAGCAGGGCAAGGGCACTGCTCCCCTCCACGTGGACCACGTGCACAAGCACCCGCCCTGGCTTTGGCTCAGGCATTACAAAGTCTGGTCTTGAAAACTCCTGAGGATTTTTTTGTGTGTGTGTTAAACATATTCTTAAAATAACCAACCTGGGTATCTGGTTTTGTTTCTTATATCTCGAAGTTAGTAAACAGGACTTGCTACAAAAGTAAATGTCCACACCCAGAGTCACAGGGCTGCGAAAGGAACCACCTCACTGCAAAGGCAGTTTGAACTACAGCAGCAAGGATGGGTGAAGGAAATAGAAAGATGGTTAACACTGAAGTGCTAACTCTGTTCTACCAATTTCCATCTGTTCCCCACAGGTGCTGGTTTTTAAGATAAAATTATTTCTTTGATTACAAGTCTGGTGCATCCACACATTATACAGTTATGTTTATGGGCCCTGTACTGCATCCTGACTCCGTTTTGGTTTTACCAGCTTGTCTTGTAAACAAGCGCAGCTTGCCTTTTTTTTTTTTAAACCACTTATGATTAATCAATTCTTCTTGCAGCAATCAATGATGTGCATTCCACTTAAGTGGGCTTAGGCTTCCCTTCTTCCCGGTGTCCCTCAGTGCACATTTGCACTCGCCAGCATATCCTTTATCTGTAGCGCAGAGCTTTAAGAAAGGAATCTCACTCTGAAACGCAGACAGACTGTGTTCAGAACTGGTGCCAGAAACCCTCTATGATGCACTGCAAAAAGGACTCTGCAACAGCCACGTATATTCTGCAGCCTCTTCCATTTTCTGCAAATTCCTGCCTCCATTAAAAACGCACTATTTCCTTGCTAGCAAACTTTTAAGTACATGCAAACAATTTGCTTTTCCTTTACTGCATTTTTTCATTGATGTAGACTGAAAGAAGTTCTTATTTTTAAAATCTGAAATAAAATTTATAGGCATGTCTCCCCCCACCTTGTCTGGAAAGAGCATGCATCCTCTGCTGGGGGCAGAGGGGGGAGTAAGCATAGAGTGGGAGCAGAGGGGACGGTTTGGGGAATACATGCTTGGGGGTTGGGGTTTGCTTTTGGGATTCTGTTGTGGGTTTTTTAACCGGTTTTTTTATTATTATTATTTTAACTTCACAGCTATCCTCAAGTGTCAGAAGATTTAGGAGAAAAACATAATTTTCACTGCAAGAACAGTACTTTAGCAGTAGACTTGGGAATACCTGCTTTTCATTTCAAAGTACATTTAACATAATGCTGTATAAATACAGTAAGAATTGCCTCTCCAGAACCCTAGAGATCTCCCTTCTAACAAAACGGGCAGGATGCTTAGTGCCTTCTGTTGATACAGTGTCTGATGGGAATACTGCTACTGGAAAATTTGGAGCAAATACTCTCACTTTTATAACCTCAAGTGAAAAGAATTTTGCCATGTAACATCACAAAAAAAGTAACTGTTCATGAAAAAGCTTATAAAATCTTCCAATATTAGGCACTGTTGTAAATACTGTGTATCTTGTCTGTTAACTAAATGGATGTTTACTCAACAGATATGGTACCACAGTGAAAAAGCACAAGCAACACTCACAACACATTACAGACGCTAAGTGGCACCTCTACCACGTGCCACAAATATGAATACTTTTAAGTGCTCGTGTACAATACACTTCAGCGCACATGACTTAGAGCAGCACGGCCATGCGAGGAGCTGCTCACCACAAACACACACACCTGCAATCACACGTAGTGTGTCAACACTTTGAAACCTTCCAAAAACCAGTATGCCCAGCTCAGGATGTTGGAGAGGGGACAGGAGGAACGAGGCAGAAGAGAAGGCACTGCTGGGGCATTACTGACCAACACACTGTGCCCAGGGAAGCCAGAAGCCTACTGCACGTGCAGAGGACCCCAGAGTGCAATGCACCATTTACCGAGCTTCCTCAGTAAATCTGAACATCTACTTCTGAAGCGTCTATTTTGCAATACAGTTTTTTGTTGGTCACGATAGCTCCCGTCATAACCTGTTTCAGGACAAGGGCAAGCCCGGCAGTTAACAGAAACCAGCAGTACTATGGTAAGAAGCAGAAGGCTGCAGGCACAGGCCTGCCAATCAAGGTGTCCATAACGAAGCAAAACGACACACAAAAGTAACCTTAAGGCTAATCATCTTCCTTGTCAGGATTTACACTGGCTTCTGAAATAACTGCAAATCTTGACATAAATTAAGACTTCTGGTAAAACAAACCTTGCTACTCCGTGGAAAATATTTAGGGATTTTTTTTATTTTCAGAAGTACCTGCTGAAGTTTTCCCAGTGGTTCAAATAGTAACCTTGGACTTGGGGGGAGATTGCTACAGAATTCACAGTTTTACTGAAGGGAGAACAAAGTCACACCAGCAGAGTCCTTTTCCCTTTCACAACAGCGATTGATTTTATACTAAAATATTTTATTAGCAAGATCCTGAAATTTTTCAACAACAGAAAACATTGCAGGTGACTAGAAAAATAGAGATCACCTCCAAAAAGTAAAACTTCACGTAACTGATCACACTTAGACACCTCTGCTAATAAATAGATAAATAAATTAATAAAGTTAGTAAGTGCGTGAGCAATCAGCTGAGAGGAAAGCAGAGCAGGACAGGATGGCAAAAGCCCCTACTTTCCAGAGGCTGTGTATGCCTGTCTGTGTGGCAAGGCCACAAAACCCCATTTCTTCCCGTTCAGAGGGGCAGTCACACTACTAGGCATTGGCTGCCGAGGAGCATACCAACCCACCAGGAAAAACAGCAGAATGACACATTTTGCTGCTGGTGTTTTGAGGGTGGCAGGCAGCAGCAGCACAAACCCATCCCAGTCCAGTTTCAGCAGTTGCACATCTCGCTGTCTCATCCTCCACCTCCAAGTATCTTAGTCAGGGCCAGAGTTCAGCTCAGATAGACAGAGCTCAGAAATACCAGTTAAAGACACAAAAATACCATTCTGTATGTACCCTACCACCTACTGCTCCAGAGTCTGTGTACTTGTTTGGTCACACTATTAAGAAAAACAATGTCTCTCTCAAAATAGAGCAGAACTTCCAAATTCTGACACATCATGAAGATACAATTCAAGAGGAGCAGATTCTCTTAGCTCAGGTCTTTCTGTTCCTCCTTCACCTCACCATCTCGGTCTTGCTTAACACTGAGGCTGCTCTAGCCCATCCCTCCCTACTACAGTAGCTCAACAGCAAAACCAAGGGAGCATGCCGACTAACTAAACTTCAGTAAAATCACCACTACTCAAAAATCAAGGCTTGCAATCAGTTTGCTATCGTCATCATAACGACATCCCCTCCCCAAAGCAGACATGCCCATCTTCTACCTCAAATTATATCTGTCCTATTGATTATCCTTTAAACCAGTCCTATTTTTAACCTTCTACTCCTTCCTTAAAAGCTGATAGTTCTAGTCCTTCTCCTTCTGTTCTCTGCTGTATCATTCAGATAACATAATGCATGTAACAGCAAAACATTTTGTAACTGTCCTCTGTGATTTTATTTTTAAATTTGATTTACAAAGCAAGTAGCAGGGATCATGGAAGTCACAACAATGCAGCAATGCATAAGCAATGAGATATTCTGAAATGAGATACAAGCTTCTTTTTGTTGTCAAAGAATTAACTGCAGAACATGCCAGTAATTTATAAAGGAGTAGACACAAGCATAAATGATGGGGGCGGGGAGAGAGACCTACTACCTTCCATGCTGCGAAGAGGCAGAAAACAAAGATGACCAAAGAGAAGGAATCTTTACTCCAGGTCTGATGTTTCTTGAAATAATTATAGATTAATAACTCACTGCTCAGAATTGGAGAAACCTCTACATATTCCTCTGATTGATCTCACAGGCCCTGTACCTGCACAATATTTGAACTAAGAGTCCCAGCATCCTGTTGCCTTGGTTTTCCCTTTGTGTATAAAGAGGAATGTGAATATCAAGCATTCCTATAAAATAGGAGAAGAGAAAAAAGTCTGCAAATATTTAAAGACAGAAAGATGCTGCCTGCATGCATTTGGTATTATTAATGCCCTAACTGCTAGAGCGTGAACCAAATGAACAATAAGCAGGCTGCAGGGAAGGACAGTCTTGCTTAGTGGGAGTTGGCTTTCTGGGTTGGGTAGTTTTACTAGTTATCCACGGTGATGGCAGCATCAGCATGGTAAGCTCTTCACACGCTCAAGGAGGACATTAAACTGACAGCATGTTGACTTCAACTCCAAGTCACCTTGCTGTACACTCCGGCAACTTTTGCTTTCCCCCAGCTGTCCCACTATTACACACAACCTTGCAATTTTCAAACATTTCCCTTCCTGGTAGCTGTCTGTTTTCATACACAGCACAAATGCTACGTTGGTGCTGCTCCTTGCAGGAAGAATGCTCTCGCCTGACCTCCCCCAGCCCAGTCCAATGTATTTTTAAGCAAAAAAAAAAAAAAAAAAATTTCTTTCACAACATTTTTTTCTCTCACAAATTTTGTCCAAAGGCTACAGGAGTTTCTGGTCCACTTCAAAGCATTGCTGGCAGGACTGTAACTGAACCTTCTTCCTTGTTAAGCACAGGCATTACCAGAGGGATGATTATCCTTCTTGGCCTTATTATTCCCTGCCTCTGGGTACAACATCCTACCTTTCTCCATTTGGGAGCTACCCTACTTGCTTGTCAGGTTCTTCCCCGTTCCTGCTCCTGCTGGTATTTTCCAAAGCTTCTCCTACAGCGACCACTTGCTCATCTCAACTTTTCTGTGCCTTGGCTCCAACCCATTCTCAGCAGAAGACTGTCCTCTCCTCAAGCAACATCCCTGCAGCCCCACACAAAAAGCCATGCACAGCCTCCCGCACCATTTCCTTAGTACCTAGGAGGGAAGTCTAGCTACTTGTGCTTCATCTCGACTGCAGTAGGCTCCTGGTGCAGGTGAAAATCAACACATTTAATGTTTGAAGATCAAAAAACACCCTTAGGATGACAAATACATAGAGCCTGCACCTACCATTGATTTCACTGCCAGTGATGGTTAACAAACAAAACACACCCCCAAACCCTAGAAGTTGGAGGATGCCCCACCCCAGCTATCTACCCCTTCCGAAAGTATACTCCACTTGACAAAGTAATGGCAGTTCTTATAAATGTTCTTAGACCATAGTTCAAAACCTAGCTTAGAGGGCTGAGAGGGCAGAGCACTACTCCTCATTAAGAGGAAATGGTGGAAATCAGAAAGCTGAAGTGTACAAACACAGAAAGCCACTGTACACCAACCTCCCTGATGAACCATGCAATTCCTCCTAACAGTTTTTGAGTTTCCCCACACTGTTTTTTCCCCCATGATCTTTTAAGTTACAGTAAAATAAGCAACACCTGACTGCAATGTAATTGAAAGAAATACACCTAGTAAATTTTCCCTGGAAGGAAGAATTCCTTTTCCTGGCCAGCACTGATACTGGTTAATATTTTTTTACAATGCTAGATAGTATAGTATTCCTTTCACTAGGATACCAGCACTTCATGAGTGGAGACGGCCTAAATAAGTTCATAATAAATTCTGCGTTGAACATCTACCACACAGAACATAAAAGATTTTAGAGCAGTCCATTTTAAGGCTGGGAGTTGCTAATTTGAATATTTCATTTCAAACCACTATTAACTTCAAGATGTTCAAAGCCCACTTGTATCGGCCCGGCAGTGTTGGCACAGCAAGAGTTCCAAGAACCTCAAATTTTTGCAAATGTCTGAAGTAAATAATCTGCAAAATTAAAAACTTCAAGGAAGTATTAAACTCGGAATTTTAGGATTTACCTGGTGTGAACCTGCACGCTAGCAAGGCCTGACCAGGCAAGTTTTGTATGCATCGGCAAGGCGCTTGGTTTTTATCCTGAATACTCACCGCGCCATGCAGACAGCTTCACATGGCACTGCAGATGGCACAGCATCTTTCACCCTTCAACAGCATTTAGCCATACCGATGACTTCTCTGGCACTTGATCCTCCTTACATCCAGATTTACTGTTTCACAGTAATTGCCATTCATGGTACTTCATATTTGTTCAAACTACCCAGAGGAAAAATGGGGTCAATTCAGATTTGTCACCTTTACTTCAGCACTTTTATTTGACGGATCCACAGAAACACGATCTCACATCTATGAAACATCTTTTTTTAAGGATGCAAACAGCTCTGAGTTCAAAAACCCATGCTGTCAGCATCACATAAGCAGTTCCTCTGGCTTCACAGTAACAGTACCATACACTAATTTCAGTAATTCATGTATATAATCACTGACTACAGTAACAATGTTATAAATTAATATCAGTGCCTACCACTATAAACATCAGTGTTCACCAAGAAAAAGTAGGATTACAAAGCCAAAAGGCAATTGAGGGAGAAAAGTAAAGACCACAGGAACTGTCTGCACTGAGGAGCAGAATTGCTCTAAAATATCAGCTGCATTCCTGAGTGCTCGGTGTCGACCTGTGCACACACTTCATCTGCTCACCTAATACATACAGGTTTAAATCCGTGGGGAAAAACACTGGGTAAGACCCACGCTGAGAAAAATAAAACTAAACTAGTGATACACAGGGGGAATTATGAAGGGTTACAGTGAGAAGCAATGCAGAACCAAAGAGAAAGTTGCCTGATAAACCTACCAGTACCTAGTCTTAACAAAGAAGGTGGGGTTTGTGGGAGTTTTTGTTATTTAAAAAAAAGCAAGCTTTCTAAAAGGATTTTATGATCACTAGGTTGCAGTAGGGTTTTTCATTGCTCACATAAATGAAGACATGGCTTGCAAAGCAACAAACAGAAATCTGCTTTCATCTTCCAGACTCTGCTACTTCAACACAATGCAGCTCTGGCAGTTAATGTTTTGGTTTAGTGGTAAACTGCAGGCTTGGAAAGAGATAGGTTCAGAGCCCCAAAACAATTCAGTATTTTGCTTAGCAATGGCAAGCAATAAATACTGTAACAATAGTGATTACAAAAATCTCACAAGAGTAACACCAGCAGTGGTACAAAACTCCTGATGCCTGTCCATCCTGAACCAGAAATATTACACTTTGAGACTGCAAATCAATACCTCCCCGTACTTTTGAATTCAACATACGGCGACAACGTGACTGTGTGTGATAGTGTTTACGCCAAGACATTACAGATATAATGAAAGATTTCCTTCTTAAACCTTTATAAAGAACTGTAAACGGTTTTACTACCAAATTTACTAATACTGCCAAGCCATTAGCCTCAACTGTATTCCAGAACAGTGCAAGTAACAGCCTGCAACTTTCACAGACCTGCTGTTCTTTGTACCAGGCTGTCTGTAGATTAGGGTTACCTGACACGGACTACATCCATAAGGGCATTCCACTAAAAACTTGATTTTTTAAATTACATTATGTAAATTGCAAAACAATACAGTTTGTTTCCCCCAACACACCATGTAACAATTCCCTACTTGCAAGAACAACTGTTTTCTTCTTATGCCTTTTAATTAGTTATAAAATGTTTACATTAGAAGGAACAATTGCCCTGATTTCTTTTCAAACAGCTTCTAGATCTGCTGCAACATGCCTATGTATCTGACTGACACCATTCTTCACTACACAGAAGTGGTTATACAACCCTGGTACTCCTCTTGCACTTCCTTCCAGGGCTCTCAATATTCATCACATCTCATATGTAAAAGTCATGTAAGGCCCACTTGCCTCTATCCCATCACCACTTAGCTATCTGGTTTCAAAGTTGTGGAGAGAGCAGGGATGCAGATCTTGAAACATATTTCAGTTCAGTGCATTATTTGGTTGAAATAAGTTATTTTGAATTATTTCCTCTACCATTAGGGAAGTCAGTGTTAAGTTTTATCCAGCTAGAAAGCAGCAAAGAGAAAAAAAATAGATTATATGAACAGGTTATTATGCTTCTTTAATAAACCTGAACTAATACCGGTTGGGTTTGGAAAGTTTATCTGAGCTTATTTAGAAAAATGATTTTTCTAAACATTTTGATTCATAAGTGGCTGACCTTAAAAAAAAAAATTCAAATTACTGATGAAGTAAGAGTAAATGCCTCAAGTGGGAAGAATTGGGGTGTTCTCATCCCTCCTCCCAAGAACAGACATTTCTCAACATAGTTGCTCCATGGAGTTGAGCACTCCCCAGAGTAGAGAGGTCTGTACTTGAGCAATCAGTTGAGAAGTACAATCTCATACAGACGTCATCCAGCCCTCGCACCATCCTACAAGGCACAAACGTTTTTATCCAAAGTAAGGAAAAGTGCAACCTGTCTATGGCCACACAGTGAGCTACCAGCAGAGATTTTGGAGAAGGTAGCTTGGGTTTTTTCCATGCATATGTTTACTTTTGCACAGACCAACCAGCCGTTCCACAGGATTACACACTGGTGGAAAAGGGGACCTGTGACAAGAGGACATTTGAAATGGATGGGATCTACTAGAGCAACCTGGACAATCTGCCCTGGAAGTGTGTACGCCCAAGTAATTGCAGTAATCCCAAACTCTAAAAACTGAGCTATTTCATATGGCTACTTCAGGACAACATGAATCACATCTTAAAACAATGTACCCTCCACCACCTCTCAACAGAGCCTGTGGAGGAGCCCAGACCAGCTGTAAACACCAACCTTGCAGATTAGCAGTTAGGCTACATGAACACTGCCCTACACATCAAACTTAGCTGGGGTGACAGAGGTCAAGGTAACTTATCTGAGCATAAGAATATTGATTTGTAACATCAATAAGCAAAAGACCTGAAATCAGAGCTGTGTGCAGAGTCCCTGTGTACAGCAACAACATTTAATCTAAGAAATTGTGCTACCAAAGTATCATAAACTATCCAAGAGAGTACCTGGGTGACTCTTCCAAACTGAGTTTTAATTCTTACTATGGAATATGAAAGAAAAACAAGGTTAAGTATTTTGGTGACAGCAGCATGTACATCTGGTGATGTGCAACAGCTGCCACACTCTGACATTAGTCCTAATAGTGGCAAACACCCTCTATGGCTAAATCCTGACAAGTATGAGCCTTTTCAATGAACAATTTAACATTTTCTTTCTCCCTGTGGTGGCAATGTGACCTTTTTGTTCATCCTCACAGACACCTTGGTACACACTCCTTCCTCAGTGTGAGTTCAACACAATACACGCCTGCAGCTTCAACAGCACCGCCCTGTTGTGCTCAGAGTTCACACACGCACTCCCTCACCCGAACAGGGCTGGCTGCTTGACTCATTTATGGTGCTACCTGATTTGCTAATTCATTTATTGTTGGCTTCCGATTGCAAAGATATACCTTTAACCAGCAGTGCTTTTACCCTCAGCAATGTTACTGGGTTTGGTTTCTTTCACAATGATTCACATTCTGTATTACCTAAGTTAGGTGTTTGGCATTATTTCATTAAATAAAAAGAGATACTATGCATCACAAGATAGTAAAGTTTGGGGGTGTTTTTTATTAAGATTATTTTAAAATACTGATATTTCAAAGGATTAATATAAATTTTGTGAAATAGCAATAGGAGGAGGAGTCTGGGTGTTCTCTAAGACCCAGTCCAGGAAACACAAGATGTCCCATGTTAGAATGAACATTTTTCTTAGTCTTCAGAACCAGGTTTATTGCTGCAAATGAACTATTTTAACCTAAATCATACCGGGGGTGTGTGTGTGTGTGTGCTGCAGAAATATATCTAGTAAAGAGCATTAGATATGCCAGTACTTGATTACAACCAAGGACCTCAAAGCTTGTTCTATAATAATTACTACAGCACTTCCGTGCAGCAGATGAGTGGGGGCAAATTGTGTGCCTGAGGTGGCTTCCAGGCAGTGAGATACAGTATGTGTTTCTAGAGACTGTCAGTACTGAAGGACAGCTGTCAATACACAAGGCTACGTAAATGCACACCTTAGGAACACACTACTCATGATCCCAAGTCTAAAATAAAAAATGGTTAAATGTGCTAAAGTAACCATTGTGTTGACTCCTCAGCATGTGGAGTTACAAGACCTGATTTCTTAGATCTCTTATCCCAAACGCAGGGCCAGCTGGCTCCATTCCCTGTCCCACTTGCTCAAGAGGCACATATTGCTAAAGCAGCAAGTGTTGCACATTTGTGAGAGCCTAGAGACACCGATGCTTGTGAATGCTAATAAAGCTTCATTTCTTCTGTGACAGCTGATTGCCAAACACCACAAAACCATGCTCAGATTTTCTGGTTTTCCTTTGTCCTTGCTAACAGCTATGGGAATTGCTGACTCCATTCACCAGTGAACAGGCTTCTCTCAGAAAGAGCTTTAACATGTGTAAGCAAAAAGCTGCAAAGGCAGAGACTGCAGCATGGGCATTGCTCACGAGCATGAGCAGAGAATCAGCAGAACTGCAGAAATTAAAATTTAGAAGAAAAATTACTGGTTTACCTCATTGTGGATTTCTTTTTTTTTATAGCCATACTGCCGATCCTTAGTCTCAAGCTATTCATCAGCAACTGAAGAGCAGCCTTCCCACTGGGACCACATCACCTGGACCAGCATGAAGGCTGAAATCTCAACCCTTGCCCATGAGGGAATCATGGAATTGTTTGGGTTGGAAGGGACCTTAAAAGATCATCTAGTTCCAACCCCCCTGCCATGGGCAAGGACACCTTCCACTAGACCAGGTTGCTCAAAGCCTCATCCAGCCAGTAACAGACTATCTACAGCAACTGATGCCAGTAGCACCAACTCACCCCAAAACCAACCTGCATGCTCAAACCAACCTTTTACAATGGAGCAGCCAGACTTCTGACTAACTGAGCATTTCCATGCACTACCACTCCTCCACCCTGAAGTGAAATGACACTTGTATGGAGTCTCTCCATCACAGGAAAGCATTAACACACTTTTCAGTGGGCCACTCCAAACACATTCTAGAAAATGGGAGATTTTGAGAACAAACCCCAAATTGTTCCTGGATAAGCCAGCAGTAACAACACTACTTCAGTAGGGCCTTTGTATGTGTGCGCAAGAGTGACAATTCAAAAAAAAAAAAAAAACAACCCACCACATGCCCGTAAATGTTCAACCCTAGAACAAAAATTAAGCAGAGTCACTTATGTAACTCCTCAAAAGTTCAGCAACCTGACCCTCAGGACCATTTTACTTTACTCCTTAATTATGGACTCTGTTCCTGTAACTGAAATCCAATGAAATTCAATCCTGTGATTATCCAGAGCCCAAATAAAGATACTGAGACTACATCTGAAGAGAAGCTACTGCAAGATCACACGTAGTCTCTTACCACATTACACTTACTCTCTTCAGTTTTCCCTGTTGACAACATTTGATTTAAACTATTTATCCAGAAGAGGAAAGATGAACATCATCACAGAACCTGCTCACTCTGGCACATCACCCCACAGGGACTCTGGGATGGGTAATGACATGTGGTCAGGCTAACAAGGCATAAGGTCCCTTCTGGCCCTGGACGTCAGCCACCCACGTAGCATCGCACTCCATGGATATTTCTGCAGAGTGACCCAAGCAAGTGCCAGCAGAACTGCCACCCTGGACTTCTGGAGTGCTGGGTTTGGCCCGTTTAGGAGCCTGGTTGACAGAATCCTTTGGGAGGCAGTCCAGGAAGGATGGACATTCTTCAAAAAGGAAATGGTAAAGACGCAGGAGCAGGCCATCCCGATATGCCTGAAAACAAGCCAGCAGGGAAGGAGAGCAGCTGAACAGAGTTTTGGTGGGAACTCAGGAAAAAAAAGGAGCATTTATGAGCTTTGGAGGAAGGAGCAGGTACCTCAGGAAAAATACAGTGATGTTGTGAGTTTTTGCAGGGAGAAAATTAGAAGGGCCAGAACTTAAACTGACCTCTGCCATAAAAGACAATAAAAATGTTTCTATAAATACATTAACAACAAAAGGAGGGCTAAGGAAAATCATCATTTATTCGATGCAGGAGGAAACAGTGTCAAAGGATGAAGAAATGGCTGAGGTACTTAAGACCAGTTGTTCTCTAGGTACCCAGCCCCCTGTGATGGTAAACAGAGACAGGTAGCAGAATGAAGCCCCCACAATCCAAGGGGAAACAGATAGCAACCTGCTGCACCACTTAGACACCCACAAGTCTATGGGATAGGATGGGATCACCCAAGTGGTACTGAGGGAGCTGGCAGAAGTGCTCACCAAGCCTGGCTCCAGTTGACTGGAGGTTAGCAAACATGACACCCATCTACAAGAGGGGCCAGAAGGAGTATCCAGGGAACTACAGGCCTGTCAGTCTGACTTCACTGCTTGGAAAGGTTATGGAGCAAATCATCTCAAGTGCCATCACGTGGCATGTACAGGTCAACCAGGTGATCAGGTCCAGTCAGCATCGGTTTATGAAAGGCAGGTCCTGCTTGACTAATCTGATCGCCTTTTATGACAAGGTGACCAGCTTAGTAGATGAGGGAAAGGCTGTGGATGTTGTCTCACAGGACTTTAGTAAAGCCTTTGACACCATTTCCCACAGCATTCTCCTGGAGAAACTGGCTGCTGATGGCTTGGACACTGTGGGCACACTATTTGCTGTGTTAAAAACTGGCTGGATGGCTGGGACCAAAGAGCTGTAGTCAATGGAGTTAAATCCAGCTCGTGGCCGGTCAAGTGGTGTTGCCAGGGCTCAGTACTGGGGCCAGTTCTGTTAAATATCTTTATCAATGATCTGGACAAGGGGCTCAAGTGCTCCCTCAGTAAGTTTGCAGATGACACCAAGTTGGGCAGGAGTGTTGATCTGCTTGAGAGTAGGAAGGCTCTACAGAGGGATCTGGACAGACTGGATACATGGGCAGAGGCCAACTGTATGAGGTTCAACAAGGCCAGGTTTCGGGTCCTACATTCAGCCGCAAACAC
>NW_010238078.1:0-17291 GCF_000690775.1 Eurypyga helias | reverse complement strand
TTAGGGACATTGCTTATTGGCAGCATTAGCAGTGTTAGGTTAACAGTTGGTCTTGATCTTAAAAGATGTTTTCGAACCCAAAAGCTTCTATGACTCTGAGTCACATCAGTGACATTGACATTCACCACCTCCAAAGAACAGGCTTACAGACATGGCCAGTCCATGTAACTGCTTAGTACAAATACATCCTGCTGTCTCTCCTTCCCACCCCCATTGCCTGCTGCCTCTGCACACCAGTAATCCCCAGTGATCCAGCCATACCCAAAGCAGCAGCCTTGCTCAGAGCTGGGAATTGCACAGGGTCACCCTTAGGATCAAAGCCACCTCTGCTCATGGTGGGGAGTTGCACTGCACAGATTTCATGACATGATGTGAATTCAACTGCAAGGCTGCTGCCCGAAGAAATTATAAGCCATATATTGCTAAATGTATACCATTAAGAATTTAGTTCCAGAATTTTAGTTTTACTGGCAGATCCCTCCACCTGGACACAGTTCTGCTTATTTCAGGGTGTTTCTACCAAGTTTCTAACCAACTGTGACCCTGATCACATAACACATCACAAGAGAGCAATCATTCCAACAATCATTCCAGGTCCCTTCCAACCCTAACCATTCTATGATTCTATGATTCTCTCATAGTGGACCGGTCCCATATATGCTCAACCCAAGACTCAAAAGTGGTTTTGTTTTCCGTTTCAGATGTTCTCTCTACCTTTCAGATTCAATATGTAAATATCAAATTCCAGACACGTAGCAGTCTATTTTCTCAATTCATTCATACAGCACAAACTGTAGGATGTCTGCAAAGTTTTGATTCTTTGGAGGTGAAATATGGGGAAAAATGCAAATTGGCTTTTCAAAACAGAAAAGCAGATAAGGTATTTCAATGGCCAATAGAGCCAGAATGACTCCTATTTATTTTTTTGTACACAGTCCAGCTGAATGTTAACAGCCAAGCCCATGCTCTGTATAAGTGTAATAAAAAGGAGAAGCTGGGAAAAAAAAAAAGATTGAACAGTTTGCCCTGGACTGATAAAGCAGTCAGCAAATAGCACAATTGTACAAAAGCGTGCCTGTCTTGTTAAAGCAGACAGGCTACCCTTGTTAGCTCTACAGCCCCAATCAGTTTGGAAGGGGGGGCAAGCAGGGGAGAGGGAGGACAGGAAGGAAAAGGGAGAGCAATTAGAGCATTTCCCTTTCCATTTCGAAATATAACATTCAAAAAAGGAGTGTCTTGCAGTGTTTCTGATCCTTGGGATAGGCTGCTTTCTCTTACGAAACTTGCAAGTTCAGTTGACTCAGATCAGAGTCATGTTTGAACAACCTGTAAATCAGTGAGCATACCTGATTTGATCATAGGCTTTGTACTTTGGTGAAGAGTACATAGTTGTAAATAGAGAATTGTCTGTATCACGCATTTCTAACTAAATTATTTCCCCTTGTTCACATTGATCATTTGAGGGTTGTTTTCTTCTAATCCTGATTACTGTATCTAGCATGCTTGGCAATAACCTCATCCAATGCACCATCTGTGTGTTGCTGCTGAAGTACTGACTATAAACACTCTTCACATTAATAAAAAGTTTACACAAAAAAAAGTTTCACTAGCTGTTAAAAAGTACATACATAAGTTTAAAGTTATTTAATAGTGTACAAATTCAATATAAATATATCCTGGTATAGAACAGACATGGAAATATCCTTTTAAATCATTACCAAAACAATCTTAATTTGGAAACATAGCCCACGTACGAACTACAAGGCAAACAGAAAAGAAGCAACATCTGAACTGGCAGAGCCCTACCATCACGTATTCATTCTTCACTATGCACTGCAGTTCAATTGCTTTCAGTAAAAGCCAACTTTTTTGTTAAAACTCCTGACTCAGCAGCATTTGCAGGATTCCCATGACAGTACTGCTGGTGGCTGAAAATTCTGTCCATCTGCATCCTCCTCACACGCCGAGTTCAGGCATATGAGAACAGTGCAGCACGTAAGAGCATGACAGCGTCTGGACAGAATTTCCTGCTCACCAGCCACCCCTTTTGTTTTGTTATTGCATGCCTTAAGGAACAGCTCATGTAATCAGGATGCAAGATTAGTAGGACAGTACAGAATTCCTTGATTACTGTTCTGGTATAGTGAATAGCCTGGGTTTAAGACAGCAAAGAAGCAGCCCAAAAGACAGCCTAAAAATAAACAAACAAAAACCACACTGTATGTGACAGAGTAAAGGAAAATAAGTTCATACACTGTTTATGAGCACTTGCAAACTGCATCCTCCTTTCTTTACTGCAAGACACAGTAAACGATCAAGAGGCAATGACCACAACTGAGGTACTACTTTCTCCATGATTTCTTCTCATAACATCATTATGTAACTCAGAAATGCAATACAACCAGTAAACCTTCTAAACCAGAGACTTCAACACGCATGTAGCGTGTACGAGAGGAGGGGATGTTGTTGTGCAACAACCAATTGCAAGAATCGGAAACCGCACTGGAAAAAAATGGTAGAGGCTAGGAACGAGTAGAACAGAATTCATTTTGATGAAAGAAGCGCAAACAGCAATGCCAGTGCACAGGTCAGAAAGAGCTATGTTTCCAGAGGCACCATAGAAAGCAAAGCCTCACCATTGTTAACTTCAGGATGGTTAAATCCAAATACAGGCAGCTTTTATTTTCTCAGGGTCTCTCTAATGAAGAGAAGCGTCTGGAGTAGGAGGGATATGCCACAACAAGGAAGAGACACAAAATAATGCGTGTAAATCACTAGAGGTGGTATTTGTTACGAGATTTCATTGAAACCTTTCGGGCTATCCAGTTTCAAGAAATCACTTGGCATTGCATGTCCTCATGCCTAATAACGGCGTGTTTGCCAAAGGTGTAGAGTCACTCAAAAATACGAAGTCTAGAGGCAAAAGATGAACAATGGTTATAATGTCACCTAACATTATTTAGTAAATGCTTCCATTTGCATAGTCCACCAGCTGCATTTCTGCAAAATGCTGGAGATAACATGACAACTGTGACAGCTGTTAACTGAACCTGAGGGCTTCAACAAAAGCTGTAATAATAAACTGCAGTTGTGCTGTAGCATGTTTTTTCAAACACAAAAGAATAAATCACTGCTTGCTAAACTCAAACCAGTCATTTAAAAAGCTGGTTAGGGGTGGAATTACAATTTGCAATATCTCAATTTTCAGAGCTTATAGCATTATTCTTTAATATGTGCTATAGCAAGCACTCCCCTATCTGCCCTCTCCAGCCCTGCATGTATTCTTATCCCCAATATAGAGATCGTGAATATGACATTATAATCATGAAAACTTACATCTACAAGGGGAAAACATGCTTTCTTCAGCACTGCATGCAGAAGGGATTAAAAAGTTTTGGTAGAGTTCCTTTGAAATCAGCATCAGTAGCACAGTAGTCTACAAGCAAAGTTAAGACCAAGTCAATTAACCCCATCAATCTGAAACGAACATGTACGCAGCATCTTTCTTACCAGCATCAACTGAACGCTATGACAGCACCTACTGACTACCTCAGATTTTCTTGGTCATGGCCATCTTTCTTATAACACTTATATATTAGAAGACAATTACAGCACACCAATTGGGGGGGGGAGGGTGTGGGTGTGGAAATTAAATTCTACTAGCACAGATCATCATTTGCCACTTTCTGAATTTCTCATATTTAAGCCAAATACACCACTGAAAGATCTCCTTCTGACTTCAGCGTATCACTTAGCTTTAAAAAAAAATATAACAATCACTAATCATAAATCACTATACAGCTATAACAAAGTCCAACTAAAACATTTCCTTTGCTTTCATTCTGTTATAAACATTTAAACAAGCATGCAGTATTGGAATCAACATCCTTACTGCCAGGTAAATAAAAGTTTCAACCACCATAGGAGTGAACTGAAATAAAATTACATAAGAAGCAGCAATTATTAAGCAGTTTAACATGACGGAGTCCACACTTTCCTAAGAGGAAGAGACTTTCTTTTCAACAGCCAATTACCACATAGTATTCCCTTTTCAGCTTGGCGAAGCGTGGCATGTCCTTTCATACAGAGGCTGAGCTACAGGAGAGCAGAAGGATTAAATACAGCGATATTTTACCACATCCTTACTAAAGGGGAAAGATAGCCTTGCGGTTAAAGAGTCAGCAGGCCAGCACTTTATTTCCAGATTGGTACCAAAGTGCTTGTGTGGTCCTGGATGAGCTAGCGACCTCCTGTGCCTCCCATCTCCATGCGCTATGTGGGGATAATTATGTACTTGCCAAACTCATGCCATGACATTTCTTTGCGGATTTGGTTTTTGAAGGAACAAGGTGGTGAAGCATGGAAGGAAGTTACCAAATTAAGAGGAGAAGGCACTGGAGAGCCATCTCCTTGCTCCTAGTTTGGGTGTTGCATGCTGTTGTAACGGATGAGTGCATCACAGCTTTGCTGCAGCACAGACAACCGGAACAGCGAAGTCCTCCTCTCTTTCCTAAGGTAACAGAGATGCGGAGAACAACCACAGAAAGACTTCATGCAAGTACCCGCTTGCTGCAATTAACATCATGCTGTTGTGAAACGCAGTTAACGAGGTCCTCACAGAGAATGAGCCAGGGCAACACACAACACTGCTCCCAGGTGAGCACTCCCATTCTTGTCATCTGTATTTGGAATAAACCTACAGGGCTTCCCAGTTAGTGCAGGGCTGCTATGGGAAAGCAGTTATTCCTGCTCTGCGCCCCTCTCTCACACCTGAAAAAGCAGGGCATTGACAGATACATGTCCCTTCTCAAATCACAGCATCAGTGAAGCAAAACTAACTAGATATTTCCCTATCTTCACCAAAGGCTTCAGTCAACGCTTCTGAAAGGAACCAAAGACGGCAACTATTTTCTTATCCTAATCACAGCATTTACCGTCTCACCTAGTCATTTCCACATACATCTCTTCCCATACCTCAGGTTCCTGTGCACTTGGAAACTGGTCTAAATGGAGTAGAGAATACTTGTCACAAAAAAGCACCTCTCATTAATTTTTCCAATATGTTACTGAAGTCACATTAAACTTCGCTGAAGACACTAATTTCTGAATTACAGCTGAGTTAGTGAGGGAGAATTTTAACTGTGTAGGGACACAGAACACTTGGTCTTTACTAACAACTTGTACAACCTGTATGCATAATCTTACCTCCATGTTAAAAATAAAGGCAATTTTACATAGTTCATCCTATAATGAAAGCAAGCTATAAAACCCATTAACCTACTAGGAGAAGAACACGCCATGGCAGCCCAACCACACTGCAAATCAGGGTCTCAGCTCACCTTGCAGTAACGGAGCTAGTGCCTGTATGGCACACAGCAAGCACAGCTCAGCAGCGCCGAGCCTGGATGTAGCTTTGGAAATTCAAGCCCACAGCAATGACCAGGGCAAGAGTGTAAGTAAAGACACAAAGAGGAAAAGTCTCTATGCTTTTAAACATTTGAATTTCAAGTCAATTTTATTAGCTGATTTCCAAAGGCTTCCCAAACAGACAGGCCCTATGACAGTACACAGCTATAAAAATTACTTTAAAAGCACTTGCTAAGTAGATCTAGTTTTAATTAGTGAAATTCTGTACTGATCATAATATGCAATCAAATCCATGCTTAAAAAAACATAGAAGTGATAAATGTTATTACTTTCACTTTTTCCTCCTGCATATTGACTTTACATTTATTTCAAAATTACTCTGATATTTTGTTCCTCCCTTCTCTGCTTAACAACATTCCCAAGCCAGCAGAGACGATCGAAGCTAAAAGCCTTGTCCTGCTGCTGGCATATCACCAACGGATGTTAGGAGCACTTAATTGCAAGGCTGCAATCTGCTCTCTGAAGGAGGCTGATAGCAGGTGTGATGATCTGCTCTGCAGAGCAGACTATATATAAAGATGCAAGAAGCTGGGGGAAGGACTCCAGAACTTTGCTTTTACACACCATATTGGATTTGTAGGCCTACTTAGGGAGGGAGAGGAGAGCTACAGAGTTAAAATAGATAAATCTCATCCTCTTGGGGCTCAGTGTTTGATTTTACAGCTCCCCACGAGCTGCAAAGCAGGCAGGTGAGCAGCACCAGGCTGACTCCCACTTGCTGTTGATGCTGAGAAAGGCACAATTTGCAATTGCAAAGAACAGACCCTCTTATTTACTACAGCTAGGCACAGTTTACAAATCTGAAGCCATGTGGATTTCAAAGCCCGGCTTCCTGAGAGAAAAGGTGAAGGGCAAGAGGCAAAGGGCTCTTCAGTATACACTGGTGTCAGATCTCTGGTCCCTATCTTAGCTTGTAGCTTCTGCTGCAGAGCAACACAAAGTGAATTATTATTACACTCTGCACTTGAGTTCAGAAAGGAACAACACACTTTTTTGAAAAAGCGACAGGAAAATTCTGGAAGAAAAATGGCATCATTCTAAAACATTAATTAATGACAGAAAACTTTTTTTTCCCCCCATTATCACACACAACTTTAATCTCCAAAAGTGATCAAGAAAAAACGTGAACTCACTGTGTCTTAAAAATGGATCTCTATTCACAATGTCATTGGCATCCACCAACCTTTGGAAACAATGCCTTTCAGAAGGCAACAAAATGCTGGCACACTGAATCAGAAGCAACTTGTGAAGGCAGCTAGAGTTAGAGCAGTCTTCACACCGTCACAGACATAATACATAGTTTACTAAAGGGAAACACAGACCACCCATAAAACGGGACATACAGTTTACAAAATTAGCTATTGTGATTTACAGATTCAAAATAGTTCAACAACTTTCACATAGAACTAAGAAAAAAACCCAACCTTTTATTTTGTTCTGCTATGAGACCAAGTACTGAATTATGAAATGGAAGTAATTTAGAACTAAATAGACCACTACCTAAAAATTGGTGTTAGGCACAGTAGACCACTACAGTAAAGACTGAACTATATATTTTTTTACAAGTCAGAAGAATGTCATCCATGCGTAAGTAATTTCACAGCCACCTCGAGCACTTTCAGAAAGTGGATTCCCACACGGGTCTATCTGCTCACCCTGTACAGCCCACAGGAGGACACCGCTCCACCACCCAAACCTTTCCTTAACCACTAGCTCAGCACTTATCCCACCACAGTCACTGGCCACCAGAAAAAACAGCACCACAAAAAGCAGATTTAGCCTCCCTGAAATACACAATCCTCAAAAAATATTTCAGAAGTAGATTTATGATACAGTTCCCTTCAGAAGCTTGTTTAGACTTCTCCAAATCCTAAAAGGTAAACAGCAGTACATCCAAGATAATTACTTCATATTCAAATATCAAAAGAATATTTAACTAGTCACAAATTAGCTTTTCGTACAAGCTAGCTCCCATTGCCCAGCTAGGGAATTACACCAGCAAAGGAAACTTCTTACCTCCAGAGAGACACGACTGAGGACCAGGAGCCTTTTCAGTTAAATATTTTTAAACCCCAAAAGATAAAATACTGGATATTCATTATCTATGGCTTCCAATTTAGTGGGGGGCTTCAGGCTAACAATAGCTATTTTGTGGAAACGCCAAAGCAACAAAGGGTCATCAGGCGTTTATTTCAAACAACTACACTAATAAAGGAGAGATTTATAAGACACTGATTACAATAACATTTCACACATATTAACATCTGGTTTTAGTTTACTAAAGCATTATGTTCTGGAGTGATTGCTGGTCACAGGGTGAAACTACTCCATTGCCTAATATAACCAAAAGTTAAATACGCTGTTTTACATACAGAGCTTAACATTTGCTTTTTAGACCAGGTTAGCTAAGCCTAGAAAATATAGAAGGTTTTCCCTTTAACAAATGGCAGCACGTAATCATATAAATATTTTGCATACACACAGTTAGAGACATTTAAACCCATGTTCACTGGCTGTTTTACAACACAGAGCCTATGCTAACACACAATTCCAAAATTAAAAGCTCTTATTTCACTCAGTCCACTTTTTCTTGCAATTTCTTAGTTCAAATTCCAAGTTTTCTGGAATTATTACAGATGTTATTTTTGTTATTTTTCATTTGAAAAAAAATAAAAGAAGCAATAAAATCTTCCGTTAAGGAAAGTCAGTCAGGGCAGAAAATATCAAACCTATCTTCTCCAATAAGTATTCTTAATGACAGAAAAAAAACAGTTCAACATAGGATTTGGAAACGATGACCTGAACTTGCCCCATGCCCAGAAGACAGGACTCCATTTGACTGACTGAGGACAGCAGAGGAATCTCTTGGGCTGAGGTTTTCCTTTCCCCTGTCCCCAGCCATCTCGGATCTACAGTCCCGCAACAGAAGCAGCATCTTTGTCAGCAATAAACAATTAACTCTGACACATCTCCACCTTGATCCAAACCCAAACTGCCACCTGAGAACCGAGCCGCCTGGCAGGAGCCCTGCGGAAGCAGGCTGCAGCCAGACTCCTCTCGCCTCCCTCAGAAAGCAGCAGCACTACTCCTCCCTCGATAATAAAAGGCAGAAACGTCTAGCTGGACAAGCAAGGCGATGGAGATCACTACTCTCCAACTGACTAAATTATTATAATTGCACAATATTTTTCAACTTTCAGCAAAGCCTAACACTTCTGGCTAGCAGTCTTCCAGCAGCCAGGTACTGCCAAAAGACAGAGCAAAAATTCAGTGGGGGTAAAAATCCTCTCCCTCTTCATCTTCACAGGCTGCACGCAATGCTGAGGCCAGAGGCTCATTCACCAGGAATGGCCGGCCACCACAGCCCAGCCACCTAAACTCTACTTCTTTTGGTACTTGGTAGCTGGCCGCTTCCCCAGCGCTCACAGCTGCGGGCAAGCAGTCTTCACAGGAAGGCAGAGGGGAAAAAACTGACAGCACAAACAAATATACACTTAAAAAAATGCAAATAACGTTTGGCACAACAGGTTCTTGGAGAGACCAAATTAAATCAAGCCTTGTTATTCCACTTAGCGGTTTCTTAAAGAAGCTAAAGGTTCCAAAGCTTCCAATTTATTTTTCCCCTTCCCCCAAAAAAATGGTCATTTAAGTTGTTATAGTAAAACAAGCTTTCAGGCTACTTGGTCTCAAGACAATCCAGCATCCCTAGAAGTAATTTTTCCGTATTTCATGAAATTTTGCTCCTGCTCCTTCCTGTTCAGAACGACTCAGAGAACTTGGAACAAAGTCATTCTTCTCATTATATGCACAAAGAAAGTTTCTCACAAGTAGGATATTGCTTCTGACATTTAATAGAGAAGGAAAAAACATTATGTGCCCTTTGCCTAGGGGGAAGATAGAGTAACTCAACAACTTTGAAAGCACATGCAAAAAAGATGGGGTAAGGTGAAAGTACTTTTTCATTTAGTAAGTGTGGCTACATTTCTTCAAACAAATAGAAACACCGAAAGTGGGTGCGCACACAAACATACAGGCACTCCCAAAAGCCCTATCTCCATTTAAAACACTTCATACCCACGTAAATTTTTTTTCCTCCTATTAGTAATACAACACGAACACCAGAAGCATTTTAAATTGCCATTCTGAGTCTGTAAAGACATGCATACCCGGAACAAAATCCTATAAACGTGGCCACTTAAAAAGAAATCTGCAAACGATGTACCAGCTCGCTCCGCCTGCAAAGGATTCAAAAATCTCACTGCATCAGCAGCAGGCTCAGCGTGAGAGAATGTGGGAAGTACGTCCAAAAATGTGACATCGCTTTTCCAAAATAGTGTATATTTTCCCTACCAAATCAGAAATTCACTACCTGCACTAAGCTTATTGACCAAAAAGGGAAGCTTCCTATAACAAATTCCACAGGTTTCTTTTTAAAAAGAAAGCCTTTGGGATAGTGTCTGTCGTCACCGAGGCCAGTTTTTCATCGTCTTTCTAAATTGACCACTTAGCTCCAGGGAGCCAAGTTAACCAGTTTCTTCCCATGATCAGCTCTTTATATTTGTTAGTACTTAATTTACCCCATTACTGTCTTCCTTCCGTGCAATTGCCTATTTCCTTCTTTCGTGAGGGAAAAGGCACCAGAAGCTACATCCATTTATCATCACCTCAAAAGCGTTTCCTTTTGCCAGTCTCCAAGGACATGCCATCCTTTTTTCCACCCCTACAAAAGGCCACCCTTCTCCCCACAATCATTTACCTTCTGCCAGCCCTGCCCCTGTTACCATAAAAGACACCACGATGCTGGAGGTGACACCAGCCAACTGCTCCAGCACCAGGGCTCCAGCACCCGGGCCCTGCTCCACGGGATGCTCCATCTCTGCTCCTGGGCAGCCAAGAGTCACACCCCCTCACACAGAAACACACTGGCCTCGATTACTCGTTCCCTCCACTGGACATAACAGCCCCGAGACATAGCGAGTGGGACTCTTCTCCCTCCCGCCGCCCCTGCCCCTGTGACCATAAAAGACACCACGATGCTGGAGGTGACACCAGCCAACTGCTCCAGCACCAGGGCTCCAGCACCCGGGCCCTGAGTCACACCCCCTCACACAGAAACACACTGGCCTCGATTACTCGTTCCCTCCACTGGACGTAACAGCCCCGAGACATAGCATGTGGGATCTAGTCCAAGAGCTTTTAGTAGGGATACATTTCTCCTTTTGTTTGTGACTAAGTATGTTATTAAGGTGCATCACTTTACAATAAGAAACTGAAGTAGGAAATAAGTTAGTCATGTACCTGCTACCTGATTAAAAAAGAGCAACAAATACTACAACAGAACAGTTATTAAAGTTATTTCTGACTTAATAAATACCTGGAACCAATCTGAGAAAATAGCTAAGGCAACCCGTAGGAAGAAATCTGACACTGATAAAGTCTAAAGTATTGTAACAACAAAAATAAATGTGACTATGTCAAAAAACAAAAGGACCCTAATGCTCACTGTTAATTTAAAAATATTTTTCCCCAGTTTAGAATTTGACTTGTTTCTCTCACTAGCAATATTAGCCATTTTGACAATTAATATCCGTATCTGTGCTGCTGTTTTGGTTTTTGTTTGGTTGGTGTTTTTTCCTTCCTCATTCTTTCTAAACAGCACCACCGGATTATGTAACTTAGCTCAAAGGCAGTTTGTTTGGGGGGGATTTTTAATCTGTCTTCCAGTACCAGACTTGCTGAGCATTACAGTAAAATGGCCTCAAAGAAACAAGAAAAATATATAATGTGTATTAAAAAGGAGGGGAGGAGGGGAGGGGGAAGCACAGATGCCCTAAAGTCTCTTGCAGAATTTTTTAATACTTTTTCCTCCAGTTTTTATTTTCTTACTGCTCACAAAATATTTCTGAGTGAGAACATCTGTGCTGTACTCGGGACTGATGTTAGAAGAATTCCACTTTATTTTCAATAGACATAAGCATTGGTTCAGCATTGTTGCATGTTTTATCCATTTAATTTATATTTGGATGAAAAGGTTTGTTTTCCTTTGAAGAACCAGGAAATTGTTTTAAAGCTACATGAACTGTATTCTGTATAACTAACATCACCAGCATTTCTCCCCCATTTACTCCATCTTATTTTACCAGATTAAATGTGCCACAACCAAAAGATGTCATAGTCTGGTACAACTGAGAAAGTGTTACTTCCAGTGGTGTTTTTATAACAGAGCTAAAACATCTGCGACCATTATAACCAAAGTTCAAGTGTGAAAAGCTATGAGAATCAGATGGTTTTCCACTGGTGGAAGGCTATCACCCAGGAGAAGAAAGGCTGGCAACTCCCTAAACCCCAAATTGCCTCCAGGACCTGTTCTCCTGATGCGCTGAGCGCTTTCACAGGCTCCTCCGCAGTCATCCCCTCAGAGCTACAGGAATTACTCACAGCAGCCGAGAGCTGTGTTTGCTCTAAGGGAAATCATTCTCAAGCCACTCTTCCACAACACTTCGATCACCGTTAAGTAACGCTGAAATACTGAGTAACCACATGATGCCAAACTGAAAGCAATGATGCATCCCACCCAGCTAAAGATAGGTATGCACACATCAGCCAACCACACAGTAGTACCGCACACACCCTTTACCAAAAACACCTTCAAAGCTGCAGAACTTGCATGCTGCCCACTTTTTATACGGAGAAAGACTGAATTCTGAAATGCTTATTAAGAGGGCATAATAATGGATAATTTGAAAAGCATTTACCCTGCTTGCTCAGATAACAGGGTTAACCTGAAGACAAGCCTCTTTCTTCGTAGCACGGACAGCTGAACACGGCAAGACCTGGCAGAGAGAGGCTTCGGCAAAGACCTGCCAGGTAGAGCTTGTGCAGCTCCACGCCTCCTGAGCCACATGTCCCCTCGGGCACACTACTGCTCAACAGCAAAGTGCTTGTGCAAGGGACCTCTGCAGCCTCCACCACACTCCATCCACAGGTTCATTCCTACCTTCACCCTGCTACTTCTGCAACTCGTGAGTCACCTGTCCTCCCAGATGAGGACAATGGCAGGAAAACACTGGTTCAGTTGAAAACACAGAGGGAGTTGGTGAGAAGTGGTTAAAAGGAAGATTTCTGTAATGAGGGAATTAAGTCACTATACGCAAGACACAGCCTTGCAGTTCCACCATCAACTCCCAAACCTGCAGGGTCATGCAACTTCCTAAACACGAAGTCACTGCGATCCATTTCAGTACTTTTCTTCCTTAAATTAGCAGCTCTCCACTGCTGCTCATTGCTTTCACCAAGCTGCAGCAGAGTGACACTGCCAGTCAGCTGGGTTTCACTGCCGCTCTTGAGAGCTCAACGTCAGCAAAGAGGTCAAGAGCTGGCCTAAGGGAAGTACCAGCAGCCCCAGGGAATCGAGGCTCTCCTGGCTGACCTCAGGTAAATCACTGAAACACTACCCAGCCAATATGAAGTGCAGAGCCCAGAGACTTCGTCCTTGTGGTGTCAGCTGGAAATAAACCAACAGCAGGGGTGAGAGGGAATTTTTTGGGGATTTATGGTTTCTTTTTGGGGTGGAGATGGTTCCTGCACATTCTGAAAACAGTCTACAAGACTTCTTTCTACTTAAAACAGGCTCAAGATTTACAGAGATATCAAAATTAAATCTAAATTTAAAAAAAAAAATCTTTTTTATGCTAAATTTAGCCATTGCCCATGAGTGTTTTCATTACAGTTCTGACAGGGTCTCTGCATGGGCACTGTGGAAGAACCAGCTAAGCCCATGCCTAAAATCCAGCGGTGAAGCTGAAGCAGGGAATGTGCCCAGACCAACACAAAACCCAAGTAAAACGGGCAGATTTTCATACCAACCCACCCCCGTGTATTAGGTCCTCTAAATGATGCCCCATGACATGCTCACAAGCAATTGTGAAACTGTTTGCTCTGCAGAACATAGATAGTATAAAAGTCACTGTTGTGTACCTGGAAGACAACCTGCGGTCTGGGAGCTGACTTTTAAACAAATAATCTGAAAAACCCCAGTTAGCTGGCACTGGGAAAAAAAATAAAAGCAGAAAAAAAAAACCCTTCATACATTCACAGAGACTACAACTCACACTTTCCTGACGATGAATGTCAGACCTACCGAAGCGTTGGAGCTTTAAGCTCTGGGTGGCCTGAGCTTCCTATGTACAAATTAAGTGAGAATATGGTCATTTGACACCTGTTACATTTGCTTACACAGCCAACTTCCGTCGAGTTTTGGTCTCTTATCAGCAGCTGCCTTCTAACACTATCAAAGAGCAGATTACCATTTCTTTTCACAAATACTAACACACACCAGTTTTTAAATTAACAATTCAAGCATTGTTCCATACAACACCAGAACCCCCCAAACACTTCATCTCCCACAGCATTTGATGAGGGGGAAGGGAATGGTGTCTCAAAAAACTCCTCAAATCTTTTTGATTTAGTGGGAAAACTGTTAATTATTTTAAGAAAATCAGGTTTATATACAAGGTCTAGGAACATCACTACAAGCTCATGGCAGATAGGGTATCAGGCTGAACTACCATAAAGACATGAGTGATTGCTGTGGAGACTGAACAACTCCTGTAAATCTACTAATTCTGATTTCATAACCATGTTTACCATGTTCATTTACATCCCAAAGACAACACAGTAATGCTACAAATTAAATATATATATATAGCTACCCAATACCTATGCATGCTTATTTATATTTGCAAGAGAAAAAAGATAAAAGGTGAAACGCTTACAATATCCCAAAAAAACAAAGATTACCACGACAGTCAAGAGTCACCATAAAAAGTCAGACACATCTGGCTACAACTAGATCAAACCAAAGCTACAGGATGCACAACTACTTGCTTTTGATAAAAAGTTACTTAATATATTATTTTTATAATAATTTTCCACATTCAAACACTAGGTTATCGTCAACCGTTTGCTAAACATCTCAACTGCCTGTCTGTCTCCCTCCTTTTGGGGCAGCCCACAGTCTCTTACCATGAACCTTAAGCCAGTCAGGTGTGCCTGACTCCTCCTCCTCCAAATCCTTCTTACCTTCACACCAGCGTTTTTTATTTACCATTAACTTAATTGCAAGAAAGCCATGAGTAGAACTACATCAACACAAAACCTGCAAATATCCTGACAAACAGGGTTTGGAAAACACACCTACCATTTCTCAGGCCAGTTGCCCCCTGCCCAAATTGTACTTGTTTAACACATGCTCAGAAATCATGCCAGGGGCTGCACCAGCCCGGCCACACAAACAGAGCATCATGAGTGTGCCACCATGGAAACAAGGTTTCCATAAGCATGATCAATTTTTGCTGACTCCAGTTGCCCTGGACACAGTGGACTTTTCAAACATCTCTTAAAATTCACTTGTTCATTCACCACAAACACAACTTGAAGAAAAATGGGTCGCGTTTTGGACCCAAAGCTTCTTTTTGAATAAAAACAAAGGAACAGAAAGATCTACACACGCCACACAGACCAACCCTGAAGCACAGCCTGTCATATTAATAACTTCTTCCACACTTAAAGATAAAGTATGGACAGCAGTGTTAATCCATGATTAATTTTTTTACATTTATGAATCCTAATCAAAGGCAATTACATCCAGAACTAACTGCAATAACTGTGTTCTCCATATGCATTTTAAGTCTTCAAATTTTACAGAGAGGAGAAACTTACTATTAACTGGATTCTTTTCCATAAGTATTTTTTTTTCATCCTCACCATGTCTATTCAAACCGAGTAACACCAAGTCAGGAAAATTCAAGCTGAGGTAAAATTTTGAAATCACTCACTCCTGGCACTCCACAAGCATGATGCCAGGCTGCCTCACCACAACTGCACAGGGAAGTCAGAAGTGCTCGCCATACGGATCACTTATTGCTAATCACAACCTGGAACCCATGGCAAAGCAGGTCATCTGAGAAGGGCTCACAACTGGGTTCTCAGAGCCTTCAAACAGCTCTCCTGAAGGAGCTGCTGCATTCAGCAGACACACATTTTTGCAGGATGAGAAATGCTGGTTTTCGTCTAAGCATGAAAACCATAAACTTAATTTAAGTATTTTGAATACCCTTCCACCGGACACACTTCGTTCCGTAACAGCACAGTGGCGGTGAAGTAGATTTCAAGTGTCAGCTTGATACCAGCTGCCAGATCACAGGTTCGTATGTGCACACATGCTTTCATCCTCTCAGTTTAGGGATTACTTTGTCCTCTCTTTTGATCTTTCTGAAGAGAAGATTTGCTCATTTGCTACAGTAGCATAGAAAGAAACCACTTAACTGCTATAAAAAGACAGTCATCTATGAAATCCTGCTACCGAAACCATAAAATTACTATGTTACTCTACAGCATACACAGCAAACAGCACTATCCATTTACCTAGGAGACACCAAGGATCCACCTCCTTACTGTCTAAACATCACCGCACAAAACTTTCAGCAAAGTTAAGTTAAAAGTAAGGTTTGACAGTGACTATAAAATACTCTGACAAAGCGTGTGGACTCTACTACTGGGTTTTCAACCACATTATTTCCATATAATAGAAACAATCTCTGTAATTATGGCCACCTCGAGTCCGTACCCGTGGCATAACAGCACAACCACCATATAAATACCAATAAATAAAACCACTGTGCCATTTTAAACCCAGGGTTGGGAGCTTTGGGGACTACGGACCAACCAAAGTCTGGCTGCACCTCTGCAAACTGTCTTTTTAGGAAATACATCAGCACATTCAAAGAAAAGTTACATGTGTGTGTGTTTTTACCCATGGGCCACTTCTCTGCTGAACAAACCCACACCATTTGCAATCACACCACCTTTTCCCAGTGACTTGGAATGTGTCCCTCCTGTACTCACTGCTGCAATCACTTCCAGGCTTAACATTATACTGCAGAATGTAATTGCCATCCCTTAATGCAATTTAACAGTCAGAAACCAGGATGCAGTCCAGTGCCACGAGTTACACGGGTCACAGCAGGACTACAACACAGCAAATTAATTAATTTTATTAATGTTGTAATTCTGATGAACAAATTCTGCAAACACTTCTCATCCAAATGGCCCAGCGAGGCATTTGGTGCTCCAAGGAACGTACTTTACTGTCCACTAGTTTACCTTAACCATAAAGGTACTTTTGGCCAGTGACTCGGATGTGCAGGTACATTTCTATGTGCATTAGCTGCCGCACATAAATAACAGCTGGTATGCAGCCACAGCCATATCCTAGCGAGTTACTGTACTTCCTTTTTCCAGCCAGAATCACAACTGTGCTACTAGAGAAATAATAAAAACACAGGCAGAATAGATTCATCCTCTCCACAACCACATTCTTCAGGAATCAACTGGGAAGGTGATGGGCGCCTTCTCTCCTCCCAGCAACTCTAATTCTGAGAAAACTGATCTTAAAAAATTTTCTTGGGAATCACTTCAAACCAATCCGTATACTGTTCACAGCGTTCCTTCCGCTGCAGGTTCCAGAGAGCCTGGCAGTCAGCGCTTGCCAAAGCAAAACTTCCAGGTTCAGAAGTGTAAAGCATGTCAGCAGGGCTCAGCTGCTTGGATGGAACTGGCAAAGCCAAGGGGAAGGGCACTGCTCGAGTCCTCGGCCCACGACGGTCATGCTGTCCCAACTAACCAGTGGATTAAAAAGAAGTTTGCAGTAACATGAAGTGGGGGGTGGGGGGGAAGGAAAATGAGGGAAGAAGAAAAACAAAGACCAACAAGTCGCCTATGGAGGGAAAGCCAAGCGTGCAACTGCCTGCACACCCACAGCCAGGGATTTCAACATGGGGCGGAGGGAGGGCAGGCGGCACCGG
>NW_010238077.1:0-4389 GCF_000690775.1 Eurypyga helias | reverse complement strand
GCTCCCCTCCCTGCCCCATCTCCCACTCCCCTCCTTGCCCCATCTCCCGCTCCCCTCCCTGCCCCATCTCCCAGGACAACACGAGGATCAGCAACAGCAGGTTCCCCGTGGGGAGAGAGGATTTAGGGACTCGCAGCAAGAACAAATGGCTGGAGCAGCCCCAGCACCTGCCAGCGCTGCAGCCAAAATTCGCACGGACGAAGCGGGTCCGAAGCAGTTCACGCGTCGGGGCCAGGTTCCTGCCCCCTCCGGGTCCTACGCTCACGCCTGCTCAAGCAAAGGCAAGGGAAGGACTTGGCTCAGCCGAGTTAATTCCTCGCCAGGGCTGTTTTCCTGATGAATCCTTGTGAGTGCCAGACCTGCCCGACCAGCGCTCCCAAGGCTCAGTCGGACCCGGCACCAACTGGGGGGACAGGGATCCCCCAAAGCCAGGCTGGGAGCAGCACTGCCCTCGCTCCTGGGCCAGGATGGTTGTGCAAATCGAGCTGCCAAGAGCAGGAACAGCCCAGCTGGCAGGGGCCGGGGTGCTCACTAACCGCCCCCCCCTTAAACCAAGGCTGGCAGACCCCAGGGTCGGCTCCTGCCCTGTGGCAATTTGGGGGCGCACCGCAGGAGCCCACCCCAGCCTGGCTGGGTGCTCCCACCCCAGCCGGACCCTCACACGCTGCTTTTCCACCCAAAACCTCCACGCAGCAGCAGCGACAGCCGAGCTCTCTCTGCGCAGACCAGCAGCAAACCAACCCATTTCCAACAGGCCACCGACACCTCCGGGGCAGGAATACTCGCTGCCCTTGCTTTTTTATGAAAGCAGCCCTGGACGGTGTTCCTGGGAACAGCCACGTGCACATTATCCCTGCTCAGGATTTTGCTCCTGGCTGCAGGTAACAACCTGTGCCCCGAGTTGGCTCAGCGGGAGCCGCTCCGCTTCAAAACCGAGGCATTCATCAGCAGCAGCCCTGCCCCGAGGAGGAACCCAGAGCCTCTCCCCCCCAACCCCCTTTCTCTGGGTTAACCTTTTTTGGCTCCTTTATTAAAGCAACTGAACAGTTTAGACTATTTTTTTTGTTGTTGTTCTTCCCCGCTTCTCCTGTGTGGTTCTCGCTGTAATCTGCCTTGAATATTTGATGTGGAATCCCTTGCGAGAGCGAGAAGTGTTTTTATGGGCGCTGGAGGAAAACTCTTGCGAAGAAGAAGTGGTAATGAGTACCCCTGAGTACCCTCTTGGTTTCACAACCGCCTATGTTTAAAAATGAGCAGAAATTGGGCAAGTGGTTCTCATCGGGGAGCGGCGCCGGCTCTCGCTCCCAGCAACGCTCTGCCTTCCCGTAGCTGGGTACAGCCGAGCAACACTTGTTTATTCCAATTGAAGCTGACACCAGCCGCAGTCCGGCCCAACCAGCTGAGCTCATGCGTGTCCTGCTTTATTTCCAGCTCAGATTAACAGCATCTCTTTAATTTCTAATGGCCCATTCTGGGATTTGCAGGCCGCGTGCAAACAACATTGCGGGCTGCGTCTCCGCGTGCCCCTCCGCTCGCGTATCCCCCCCGCGCCCAGCATCGTGATTTTGCACAGTGGCAAGAGCTCTCATCCCAATTACACGGGATGAACTCGCAGGAAGCTTTTCATCGCACGCGCTCATGTGGGTTTTTTCACATCCAGGTCTCTGAATTTAACACAGCAGACACGATCCCTCTCCTTTTCAAAGGCAAAATATTCCCTTTCATTTCCAGACCCCCGTACATCACAACCCAGAGCCAGCTCCGCGCAGAGCTGCACAGCGACGCCGCGGCTCCGCGTCAGAATACACAGCTCTGAGAAGTGCGGGAGGTATCTCTGCTCACCCCGAAAGGAGTTTGCCCCCAGAGCAGCTGCGGGGCACCCGGCCAGCCCGGCAGCGGCACAGGGAGCAGCTCCGCACGGCTCAGCAGCAGATGCTTTTCACGGGCTGTGGCTCATTCGCCAGGACGATTGCAAACCAGACCAAAGTGGGAGAAGAGGCAAATCCATGGGACAAACCAGGCCTCGCTGGTGTCTTGCCAAATCCTTCTCCATACCCTCGCTCCTGCAGGAAGGGCTGGAGCCAGGGCTGAGGAGCAGGCATCGCCAGCCAAGCCCAGCACCGAGCTCTGCAAGGCCTAGGGCTCCTTTTCAGAGACAGGGGGGCTCACGCAGGGTGCCCACAGCTTGCCAGCACCCCAGTCCCGCTCCCCCAGCCCCTCCTGCATTCACACCGTATGGCACAGGGTCAGGATTCAGCCCAGGAGGCTGCAGCACCTCACGGGCTCTTGTGCAAGAGCTCCCAAGTCACATCCCATGTCCAGCATGGAGGCAGCCCCCTCGCTGCCGGCAGCCCCCTGCTCCATGAACCTGATGCTCGAGGATCAGCCGGGCTCTCGCACGAGCCAGCGCTTTGCAGCAACATGGGAAACGGATTTGGTTTCCCCCTGGGCTTGCTCCCATCCCCACATCGCTGTGCTGCAGCAGGATCAGAGAACGCTATTAAAATAATGTCATGTTACCTATCAATAATAAATGACCAGAATAAATTCACTGCTCTCTGCTTAATAACCCGACCGGATTCCCATTTAAATATCTGCAAAGAAAGGGCTCCTTGTTCAATGAGCCTTTCAGAGGAATGCAAGTGCCGCATTTGCGGAGAGGCAGCCCAGGAGAACCTAGCCCAACTTTTAATGGAAAAGCGCTTTCCTCCTGCCGCAGGACAAAGCTGCAGCACAGGGAGGCAAGAAGCTTGGGACAGGTGAAATAAATTCAGCATCAGTGATGTGCTCCTGTTCAGATGCAGCCCGAGCACCTCCACCCTCGGCTCCCCAGCAGCGATTTGCAGATGATTGCTGTTGCTGCGGATCCCTGGCTCCCCTGGCTGGCAGCCCTAGGAGTTTCATGGCCAGGGACAGGACCTGCAGCTATGGCCAACAGAGATGCAGCAGAACAACAGCGAAGCCGGTCCCGAGATGCTCCCAGGTCACATGAGGCTGTACCAGAGCCCCCAAAACCCCCAGGCCGAAGGATGAAATTAAACCCCCAAACCCCGTTTGCCCTGTCCAGTGCAAGGAGCAGCGATCCTGGGAGAGCATGGTCTGTCCTATGGCACACCAGTCCCCGGGCAACCTCGCCGATTCAGAACCACACAGTCCTTGAGGATGTTCTGCTCCTTCCTGAGCGTTTTTAGCTCAAATGGCTCCTGGCCTCCATGTTACAGATGCTACAGGCCCAAGGCAGGTGTGTTTTGCAATAGATGGCTCCTCAGAGGGCGATGGAGCGTGGTATCCCGGATGAGAGGTACACCTCAGGGGCAGCAGCCGGCCTTGCAGCCTATGGAACTCCACTTCCACCCCTGCAAAGCGGGACAGAATAAGTGGGCCAGCACCAAGCAACCCCACTGCAAGCAACAGCAGACCTCTGTCTCCGTCCAGGCTTGGCAGAGCCTGGCACAGCCCACCCTAACCCCTCTGTGCCCTGCTCAGGGGGTGCCAGGGCAGGGCAGCACAGTCTGGGTACCCCTGCGCCCACGGGGATGCGGCAGGTGGGTGCCAGGGATGCACAAACACCTTTGCAGCCGACCCACTGCCCAGAGCAGCTCCGAGCAGGCACAGGCTGGAGCATCCCGTGGGACATGCCAAGGAGACGCAGCCCCCCGAGACCTCCCGAAGGGCTCCGGTTTTGCCCTTCCTGCAGGGAAGGCACGTGCATGGGTCAGTGCGGTTTCCTTGGCGTCAGCGCTCACACAAAGAAAATCTGAAAGGGAGAGCAAAAGGCAGAGGGGACCTGGGGCTACGAGGAGCTCACCCAAGGAGCCGAGGAAACGGCGCTGGTGCTTTGAACATGGGCATCACCCACACACCCACCCCGGTGCACGCCTGAACTGGTGGCTGCGAGGGGTGCAGCATCTGAGCGTGCCAGGAGGCTCGTTGCCCCCCGCCTCCACTTGCCAGCCCTTTCTGCGTGAACACGGAGAGAGGCTTCCTGCAGGCACCCAGCAGCTGACCCAAACCCGCGGGAAACGCAGCACGTCAGGCTGAGATTAACCCCAAACAATCAAACGCCCTGGTTATTTGCAGCACTTGCTTCCATCTGATGGAAGCCCAGATTTGGGAGTCGCTTTCTCTGCCCGCTACGTGCCCGAGCAACACCAGAGTATTACGCTTTCCTCTGCGGTAAGGATGGAGGAGGAGCTGGGCTCCCTGAGTGCTTTTCCCAACTCCGGCTCCTCTGCAGCCCCCTGCTCTCCACTTGCTGGGCTCCCTTCCACGCAGCCTGGGCACCCGCGCAGGGAGCGCGGAGGGTCAACGCTAAACGGTGTCGCTGGCCCTCGGCAGCCGGGCCAGCTCAGCCCATCTGCAGTCACCAAGGCACGTCCCAGCCGCACG
>NW_010238076.1:3487-4537 GCF_000690775.1 Eurypyga helias | reverse complement strand
CAGGGTGGGTGCTGAGGGGAACCCCCCCGAGAGGGTTTGGGTGCCCAGTGGCCAGGGTCTTCCCATGCCAAGCTACTTTCTAGGGAGCAGGGACAGCAATTCAGCTGCCCCCCAGTCATGGCTGGGACATAAATGAGAGAAGAATTACCTGCCCCTAATTCCATCCATGGTTCCATTGCTGCCCTGGGACAGGAGCCTGTGTCCATGATTCCTGCCCTGTTGTCACCATTGCCATGGCAAGGGTCCATTGCCATGGCAAGGGATGTCAGGGGACCCATTTGCTCTGGGCTTGAAGCTGAATCTGCAGTCTGGTAACGGGGCTGTTGCTGGCAGTGCTGGTGCACAGCCCATCAGATGCCCGGCTGCTCCAGTTCCCCCATATTTCATCTCCTGGCACCCTTGTGGGTGCTGGGACAGGACTGTGTGGTTTAGAGGTCAGTGGCCAGCCCACGCAGGTGACACATCCAGTCTGTCCGAGAGGCATAACCCCATCCGTGGGCACTCAGCAATGATGCCACGGAGGCTCACGAGACTGCTGCAGGCTTTACTTCCACAGTCGGCACAGCACGGCCATCCCGTGTTCCCCCCTTCCCATCACCACCCCTGCCAAGGGGCGGCAGAGCCCCACCACTCCCAGGCCCCCTCCCGCGCTGTGTTTGGCTCCAGGATGTGCCCGCAGGGATCTGAGCGCTTTGGAGGTGCCCAGCCCCTGGCTCCAGCAGTGCTGGCAGGAGCAGGGCTGGTGGGTGCCCACGGGCATCACTGTGGCAGGTACTGTTTGGGGTCCCCGGGGAAGGGCAGGGCAGGCGCCTGGTTGAAGTGAGCCATGAGGAAGATGCCTACGGTGCCGCACACGAAGAGGGAGGCCATGATGAGGAAGCAGACACGGTCGATCACCCGTCCCACCAGCATCCACTCTTCGCTTTCCTGACGGTGGCACAAGGAGGGGGGGTGAGGGCTGCCCCCGCTGCTCCCCATGTGGGTCCCTTTGCCCCCGGCCGCGACTCACGCTGCTGAAGTCATTCTGCTCCCGCGTGGCGTTGGCAATGT
>NW_010238076.1:2866-3325 GCF_000690775.1 Eurypyga helias | reverse complement strand
GAGGTGCCAACCCCCCCAGGGCCACTCACCGATCCTCTCCATCACGGTTTTCATCAGCCCGTCCCTCTCCTTCTGCTTCTCGAAGAGCAGCTCAGTCCGGGCTTTCCAGAGCATGTCCTCGTCGGCTTTCACCATCAGCCCCAGGGAGCTGCGTCTCCGCGCGGCCCGGGGCGGCCCCGGCGTCTCCTCTGGCATGTGCATGCCCAGGTAGCGGGGCAGGAGGTGCAGACACACCTGGGCACAGCGTCACCCGCGGGGACCTGACCCTCCCCACCACCACCCAGGGCACCCAGTGGGTGCGATCGGGTCCCCTGGCATCGCCTGGGTAACCCTGTGGGGTACCCTTGTGTCACTGGGATGGTGGGGGGGTTGGGACATGCTCCCCAGTGTTCAGGGTGGCTTGGAGGGGTTTGGTGGCATGGTGCGGTCCTTTGGGGGCATCTCGGGGGTCCCTCTTTG
>NW_010238076.1:750-2851 GCF_000690775.1 Eurypyga helias | reverse complement strand
GGCATGCCCGCCACCCTGCCCCGCAAGGGACGTGGCCTCGCTCCCCAAATGTGTAAGGGGTTGGAGGGGGACAAGAGGTACCTGGCGCACTCTCTGGGACATGGAGTGAGTGTTGGGCGTTCTCAGTGAGACGTTGAGGACGATAACAGCGTTCACCACGATCACCACCGTCACCACCATGAGGAAGGTCAGGTACCTGGGGAGGGGGCACGGGGCCTCACGTGGGGCTGCTGGGTCACAAGCTACAAGCACGTAAGCTCCTTCCCAGCGCCCTGGAAACTGGGGACTGGCAGTGGGACATGGGCACGTGGTAGCAATGTGACAGCCCAGCTTGGGCTGGGGTGATTTCTGTGCCAGGGTCCTGATCCGGGAACTAGCTGCTGCACAGCACCCGGACACCCCCCTGGCACGGTGTGACAGCGGGGCTGGCACCCCAGTCCCCGTGCATCGCTTACTTCCCGATGAGAGGCACAGCCTGGGAGGTCTCGGGCACCTTCTGGGCAATGAGGAAGAGGAAGACGGTCTGAGCCAGGAGGACGTTGATGGAGACTGTGCATTTCTGCCCGCCCGCTGCCAAGGAAGGGGGAGGAGGACAGAGATTGGCACAGGGCAGTGGTGTGGGCATTAGGGCAAAGCAAAAACCCTCACCCCAAATCTGAACTGGCCAAATCCTGCCATGAGGCTTTAACCGTGAGGCACCTGGAAATTCCCACTCCCCCACTATCACAGGAGCGAGTGAGAGATGGCACTGATGGTCCCCAAACAGAGGGGACACGAGCCCTTCCTTCGCCCATCGCTGCCCCCCTTGCACATCCCTGTGCCCCACATGTACCTTTGGCGGGCAGGAAGTAGACCAGCACGGCCATGGCAGAGATGAGGACGCAGGGCACAATGATGTTGATGATGTAGAAGAGCGGCTTGCGCTGGATGATGAGGTAGAAGATGACCTGCTGGTACTGGATGTCGTCTGGGGTGAATTGCTCCGAATTGATGATCTTCCGAGCGGGACGGTGCTTGATGGCCCATTCGCCGTTCTCTGCCATGCGGCAGTGTCATGTGAGTCCCACTGCCCCACCGAGGGCATCGGGGCTGCCAGCCCCCCGACCCGGAGAGGGAGGACGGGGAGGGTTGGTGATGGGCCTGGGCTCCATGGGTCACCCAGGTTGGGCATGGTGCTCATCTCCGGGAAGGAGATGCGGCTCCTCCTGGAGCGTGCCAGGGTGCCTGGGCAAAATGTGTCAGAAAGCTGTTGGAGAGGACAGGTGGGCACATACAGGGCACCTTGAGCCTCTTGGGGGGCTCCCAGGGGGTTAGCTACAGGTCTGGGGTCCTGCATCACCCTGCCCCCAGGGCACCGCGGGGGGAAGCCAGGCGTGACGCTGGGTGACAGCGTGCTGTTTTCCCCCGCCGTCTGCGGGAGCGATAGATTTTTCCCAATCAAGATCGCAGCTCAGGCTGGTAATGAAAAAATAAATCTCGCTGCCCGAAAAGCATTTTGTTCCTTCAATATGCAATTAAAATGTGATGGAAAACGTCATCGTTTGGCCGTGACAGCTACGTTCCCAGCATCAATCAAGCTCCCAGGAGCGGTGCTCTCCGAGAGCGGCTGCCAGGCGGTGAGAGCCCCGAGCTGGGGGGGTTAGAAAAACAAATCTCTCCCACACTCCTGCTCCCGCTAATAACTTAAGTGCCCGGGTAATGGCAGGAGCAGCTAATAGCCCCCACGGCCCCGCTTTTGGTAGCCACCGCCGTAGCACCAGGCCCGCTGGGTGCCCCCCGCGGTGGGACGCTCTGGTGTCAGGGGGGGTGGGTGTTACCTGTGAAAGCCTCGGGGTCGATGGAGATCCACTCCACGGTCTGCCCTTCCTCTACCGTCAGCAGCAGGTTGATTTCGTTGGCGCTGTACGTCTGGGACCTGGGGAGGGATGAGGGGGTGGCACAGGCTGGCGCGTAGCGGGCTGGAGGGGCAAAGGGTGCCGGTGTGGCACCAGGTCACGACGGCCACCTCCGGCTCTGATTTGGAGCTTGACCGTGGTGCCCTCTGCCACCGCTGAGGTGCCGGGGGACAGGCAGGCGGCACTCAGCTCGTTGCCCGAGGGCT
>NW_010238076.1:0-498 GCF_000690775.1 Eurypyga helias | reverse complement strand
CAGCCCCAAGCCATGCCCGGGGGGCAGCTGCCAGCCCCTCTGTGGGGGTATGTCCCCGTTGTGCCAGCACCTACTTGTTCTCCAGGACGATGTCGGGCAGCCAGACCATGGTGGAGGGCACCCGCAGCAGCTGGATGTTGTCGTATTTCTCGGGGTCCCAGCTAAGGCGGTAATCAGACCATTGCTAGGGGAAGGGGAGCAAAAAGGGGGGTGTCATGGGCCCCCTGAGGCGGGGGAGCTTCTTAGCTCCCTGTCCTGTGCTGCTCCCCAAATGGGCTCTGCTGGGAGCACCCACAGAAGGGGGGTGCAGGTTACAGTGCCAGCCCTCCATGGGGTGCCACCCTGAAATGCAAACGTGGGACCGGGGTGGGAGTCCTGCCTGGAGGGGAGGGGTCTCACCATCTCGATCCAGACATTGGTGGTGAGGGTCTCCTCCCGCTCATTCTGGCAGGGAAGGAAGGGGGAGAAGGCTTTAGCACCCTGTCCACTGCCCCACGT
>NW_010238075.1:0-4673 GCF_000690775.1 Eurypyga helias | reverse complement strand
ATAGAACTGGACCCAGTACTGAGCAGGGTATTTCACCACCTCAGGCAGGGGAACCCACAGAAGATCAGCCTCAGCACTCCCTTAAGCCTCAGTGGTACCTAGCCGTATGAACTTCGTTTGCCAAAGATCAAGACCTTAGATAACCAGACAGCGCATCAGCAATCAAACCGGAGAGAAGGCTTAAAGAAGACAGGGGGGGCAGGGGGATTAGTGACATAGGTAACACTGCCTGGACTCCTCTTGCTTACAAACGTGTTGCAAGATACCTGCACCACCTTCTCTTCCATCACTGCATCAGTGCTAACTGGGAAGGAAAGCACTTAGGACCCTGAATAGAAAAGAAAGAAGGGAGGGTATTTATCTACGGAGCCGTAGCAGAGCGCTGCTCTTAGTTGTAGAGGCACCACAAAGCAGGGTTCACGGAAAAACAGCATCTACTCGTGGCTTCAAACTGCTGCTGCAGCCTTCCTGTGCAGAAAAACACTCAAAAGTTTATCTATAGCTTAATTAGAAGTTAGGGATCGCTGTGACTGCATGTCCCCACTTCTACACACAGCTGGGCTCATAGTTGCCCAAACAGAAACTCAAGGTAGGAGCAGATGTTCAACACAACCCCGTAACTCAGCGGTGACAGTCCAGCACCTAAACTTAGATGAGGACTGAACGCCCCCCATACACAACCACCACCTGCAAACAGGTGTAACCACACCAGATGATCTTCAAGGGCCCTTCCAACCCAAACGATCCTACCAGGCTGTGAAATGCTCACTTTTAGCTTAGCAAATCCTGTGTCTATATTTATTTATAGATGTGAAACACAGACACTTGAGTATATCTGTCTTATTTTTAGCAAATTTAATATTCTTATTTCTGGAAGACAGATTTCTTAACCTCACACCACTGGGTTTTGCCACTTTTTTTCTGTTACCCATATGAGTCAACATGAAGCACTTGGGTTTTTTTTCAAACTCCCATGAAAAATCCAAAGGAAACGTCACCTCAACACATTTTTCTGGCTAAAATTCCAACCTACCTGAGAACACCAGTGTTCCAGATGAGAATTTTGTCTTCATGGCGAGTTTTAAACTAAGAGACCACCTCAGGGCATTTCTTCTCTGCAATCAGCAACATTTTTCATCTCTTATTTTAAAAATCAGTAAGTGAATAGTAACATGAATTCAGTCCATAAACAAGGCTTTGATTTTCTTGACTGAAACTGCAAATATTCACACAAAATGGAGTTACACTTGCTCATCATCTTGCCTTCAAATACTTTATCCTCTACAGCAAAGCTGGTTTACACCCAAAGTCAGTGCAGTATAGCTCAATCAAACCAGAAGTTCAAGAGGCAAAAAAATCAGTGTCTTACTGCTTATAGTAGGAACGAGTATGCACTATGTAAACCAGAGACCTCAGCGAGTGAACACAAACTGTGGGATGAAAGAAGAGAAGGCTCCGGGGAGACCCTGTAGCACCTTCCAGTGCCTGGGGGGGCTACAAGGAAGCTGGGGGGGACTTTTTACAAGGGCCTGTAGTGACAGGACAAGGGGTAACGGGTTTAAATTTAAAGAAAGGTTTAGGTTGGATATCAGGAAGGAATTCTTCCCGCAGAGGGTGGGAGCACTGGGACAGGTTGCCCAGAGAAGCTGTGGATGCCCCATCCCTGGAAGTGTCCAAGGCCAGGCTGGATGAGGCTTGGAGCACCCTGGGCTATGGAAGGTGTCCCTGCCCATGGCAGGGGGGGTGGAACTGGATGGGCTTTAAGGTCCCTTCCAACCCAAACCATTCTGATTAAAAACAACAAAAAGAATTTAAGTGCTTAGTCTTCAATTAAAAGAAAGACACAGTGTGTGTAATGAATGTACATAGCGATTCCAATTAATGCGTTAATAGCCACATTCTTCCTCGTTAGCCCCAGTGGCAGCATATCCTACCGGGCGCTGGATAAACAGGAGGGAGTCCCAAAGCTCAGCTCCCAGGCCGCTTAAAACAAAACACACACACACGCTCTGCTTTTGACTCCTGGCAATGGGTCTATTATCAGACTCAAACACCTTGGAGGCCAGATTTCCCCTCCAAGGAGACTTCTCCCAGTCCATATTCCGCAAGTTACATCAGTTGGCTTTGTTTACCAGAATGAGCAAAGCAGCAATGGAAGTCACCAGGGTATTGCACCAGGCTGACAAAACACACGAACCCTGAGGAAGCAGGCAAGAGGGATGCTCAAAATAACGGCAAGGACACAACTTTAAAAAAAGGAAAACCAAAAAAGCATGAAGCAACCGCTAGCAGAGATGTCACATCACGGAACGAGGGGGTCAGCACACTGCCAGGGTCCAAGGCCGCCCGCGGGGCGGGCAGCGAGCTCGGCGTGGGCCAACAGCCCGTCAGTCCCGCAGAAAGAGGCGCCGAAGGCTGACGGCTCAGGTGCCCCAGCAGCCCGCACGCGCTCAAAAACACCCCCCCAGCACCCCCAGCTGCTGCCTACGCGCTCACACCCAAACCAGGCAGCTCGGCACTGCTCCCGGGCAAAGCAGGAGCGAAATCCTTGTCTGCCCCAAAGCAGCTCTTTACGGAGGGGCTCGGGAGACAACGGCTCAAGTCATAGAATCATAGAATCACTAGGTTGGAAAAGACCTTAGAGATCATCCAGTCCAACCGTATCTGTCCACCACTAAACCCTATCTCTCAGCACCTCATCCACCCGTCTCTTAAACACATCCAGGGATGGTGACTCCACCACCTCCCTGGGCAGCCTGTTCCAGTGCGTGATAACCCTTTCGGTGAAGAACTTCTTCCTTACGTCCAATCTAAACCTCCCCTGGCGCAGCTTGAGTCCATTCCCCCTCGTCCGATCATCTGTCATTAGGGAGAAGAGACCAACACCCACTTCTCCACAACCTCCTTTCAGGGAGTTGTAGGCAGTGATCAGGTCTCCTCTCAGCCTCCTCTTCTCCAGGCTAAACAAGCCCAGTTCCCTCAGTCGCTCCTCATCAGACATATTCTCCAGACCCTTCACCAGTTTTGTGGCCCTTCTCTGGACACGCTCCAGGACCTCAATGTCTTTCTTGTAGTGAGGGGCCCAAAACTGAACACAGCACTCGAGGTGCGGCCTCACCAGTGCCAAGTACAGGGGGAGAAGTCGCTCCCTCTTGCTGCAGAACGACCTGGCGACGCTCCCTCATCGTCTCCGCTCTGCTACTGGGTGGTTCACTACCAACCCAACACCGGACACGCCACAACCCAGGTTCCTAATTACTATCCCCGGTATATCCACTCGCTACAAAGACGGACGCGGCACAGAAAAAACGCTCGGGAACAGAAACCAGTGGCTCCCATTGGTCGTGCTCTTAAATTACTTAGGCAGCCTTCAAATTAGAAGGCTAAAATTTGAATAAATTTGTAATCTAATAATTTTATTTGTAAATAAAATTTGATGAGTATCAACCGATGAAATTAAACGGCCACCCAAAATGACAGCGAAATAAAGAACAGTCACTCCCTTTTGCACGATATCGACACATCACTCGGAGATATCACTCCGAGATCCGTATTATCAGTGTTAAAATGAGCAACAGAAAAAGGCTATTTTCACCTCCTTAGCCTAATTACTATAATAGGCTCTACTGAAAGGACACACCAGGCTTGTAAAGGGGCTGCTGAAAACAGGGCATTCACCTCAAAGGTACATTTATCTGCTTTTTTCACAACCACAGGAAATTTCCTCTCTGACTTGCCCACAGAACTAGTTCTTCCACTGCTGACCCCAATGCTGCTTTTTCCCATTTCCCCTCCTACTCACCATGTGAAACAGAAATAACGCCTCGGCCCACTGTTGCGTCACAACAGTCAGCTGGGAAGGCTGACGTGTCCTCCCTCTCGTCTCCCCCACCATGCTAGTTTGTCTCTCCCAGAAATCTGAAGGGTTAACGTCTTTCCGCTGGCGATCAAAAGCTTGGATACTCCAGCCCAAGCCTTCCCCAGAGGCACTGAAGAGCTGTAACGATGAGAGGGCAGGATGACTCCGCAGCCTGCTCTTCCTCTGGCGTAAAGGTAACCCCTGAGCTTTGCGGGCAGCTGACCAGGGAAACCAGTACAGACATCCCAGAACCACGGGAACAGAAGATGGGAACCACAAGGAAACACTAACGTGGTCCTGTCAATGTCTCTGAGTGAAGATTTCCCAGGAAAGGGCCTGACCCATATTTTTTATCTTATTCTTGACGTTTTGCCCAGTTGCAACCAGAATTTCCTTTGCCAAAGCCGAACGTGGCTATCAGCACCAAACAGCTCTGAGGCAGGAACTCGGATCAGATACCCAGATGAAGAAAAGCAAACCCACGCAGCAACGCCGCGATCAAAAGACAGCAGAAAGGAAACATTAACTATGGAATAATTAAATGATAGAGATCGCTACACTGGCCCAAGCTGAATTTGTTCTTCATTTCTTCAGAGCAGCCATGAAACACCGTGCTCCTACAGCCCTTCACATGAAATTTTAACTTTGCAAAGCAAAATACTGCTGGGGTAGGAAGCGAAGTTTTCGGTGGCACACAGAGACTCCCCAAGCTACACCCCAGCTTGAGATCACATTGAGGTTGGAAGCATGAGGAAAGAACAGGCACGGTCTCTGTACAAACCATATATACTCAAGCAGCCCTGAGGAGAAGGAC
>NW_010238074.1:8811-13283 GCF_000690775.1 Eurypyga helias | reverse complement strand
CGCGTGTGGGATGGCGTGGTCCCCGAAGGCCAAAAAACCAGGTCCAGGGAATACACAGAGAGGCGATGAGACGAGACGGTCGGGAATAACCCGCACTGGCGGGAGCTGAGAGGGCAGGGCCCCAGGCCGGGTGCAGGAGCAGCAGCAGGCCGGAGCCTGGCCTGCGGTACCCTGAGCAGCTCAGCAGAGTGGGCGGCGAGGATGGGCCTTGCAAAGAAAGCCAAGCCTTTCTCTGCTTCTTTTGGGGCAGTCAACATGGAAAGGACGTGGCTCCTCAAACAGCAGCCCCCTTCCCTTAAAATAATGGCAAAAACCACCTTACAAACTGTGAAGGAAAACAGGTCCGTTGGGAGCGTGCTACAGCTGCACGACACGTAGCCGAAACCCAAGCGTGGCTCAAAGCGGCATCTTCTGATAATAACTATGACTGCCAGAAGATGTTCAGCACCAGACCCTGAAGATCTAGCTGAAGTGCCATATTCCAACCAAGGTGCTTAGGTCCTTGCTAGGTTGGAAAACTGCCCGCACGTAGAGCGAGAAGGCAGTGCACAACTTCGACACCACCGCTTTACACTGCTTGGGTAGTACAAAACTTACCCTCCTTTGATAGCGTGAAGGTGGGCAAAGCAAAGAACATACTCCATTTATCTTTTCAGAGAGCTGCTCTTAGTATTTTTTGGCATCCAGCAACATCTTTTGCTAACAGTTTCAATCATTAGTCTCATGTAAAACGTGAGCACATTCAAGCTATATTAATAAAATGAAAATATAGAAAAAAACAACAAAAAACCCCTCAAAATCACTCTGTGAAAGTTGATGGGGGGGGTGGGTACGGGATGACATCACACACACACACAAAAAAACAAGCCCAAAAATAAGCAAAATGTGTTAAGCAAAGCAAATTGTGAGTACACTTCTCCTCCAGATACCAAAAAGCACAATGCTTAACACGAAAAGCATGCAATTCTTTGAGAAAATCAGAAGTACAGCAGCACTACCCAAGAAATTGTCTTTGACATTTCTCTAAATCTGTCCTTCACCATGGGATTATTTGCTTTTTAAGATCTCTGCCCTGTAACAAATTTCAACCATGTTTATAAGCTCTTACGCAATGCAGTGTATTACTATCATTTGTATGATAGTTATAATAAAACTCCCCAAACAGGAATGGACATATTTTGTATAATGAAGTGCAAATGCAAGGAGCTCAGAATATAAAATGTCACTGCAGGTACTGAAAATTTCATGCCAGGTACAGAATGGATGATGTATCTTACTTCTGCAAATTTAAAACATGAGCTTAAAATCCCTGCAGCATGATGTGATGTAAAAAGGGAAGAGACACTGTGGACAGGAAAGGAGAAGAATAATAGGGAAGAGGGAAGAAAATAATGGGAGGGGACCCTATGGAAAAACATGAGCAAAAGCAGCCTGCAGCTCAACAGGCAAGAAGCAAACCACGGCGGGGTGGGAGGGGTGCACACAGCACCAGTGCAAGGCTGACCCTATGACTTCACTAGTTAAGTAGGTCCTGATATTTCTCCATGCTGCATCAGGTCATTATCCCTGAGGGCACAAATAAAACATTTAAACAAATGGGGGCTCAGTCAACGGCCCTTTCTTTGGAGGAGAGAGCAATCAGATGATGTGCGTCCCCTCAGATTCGCCAAACCCAAGATACACCCAGCGTAAGATGGCTTTGTTTACAGCAATGAAGACAGAACATAGGCAGGCAGGGAAAAAAGCCAAAAGCATTTCCAGGCTATTCACTGGCTCCATTGCTGATGAAATCACAGCCAGATGTCAGCCAGATGTCACCCATCCTTGGAGATGGGGTGCCTGTCGGATGCCATATTCTGTGGTCACAGCCATGGTATGGCCAAGGAAGAGGACAACATTTCCTTGCCATCCCCTCTCCTCAGCTTTTTAGTACCAGATGATAGTGCTCGGCTTGTGAGGGTTTGGGCTTCAGTTTCATGACTTCTTCTGTTACCCACTTTTCACATTCTTGATGAATAAAGCTTTTCAAGGCCAGGATTGAAATCATGCTCACATGCAATGAAGTGCGGCAAAGTACTCCTAGAAACCAGTGGGAATTCACCTGGGAATTGCAGAGTCAGATGGGTAAGAACACAAGGAGAGGGGAGATGCCACCCAAAAATCAAAGCCTGGTTCCATCTGCTGTGATGGAAGGGACTGTTATTTACCTTGCTCTGCCTTGTTGGTTGGGCTATGAGATGTGGGTCAGTACAAAACACAGCACAGAGTAGGTTGGGGAAAGAGCTATAAAAAAAGATGAGAATGAAAGAACCATCACAACAGCAATGTTCTCAGTGCAACCAGAGCTCTGCATCTGTGGTGTCTGCCCCATCTTACCCATCCTCCTTGCAACAGCTGTGCTGTCTCTATCCAAAGGAAGGTGAAAAAAGGTCCTAAAGACAAATCTGACCTTTACTTGCACTCACATTATGAGTGCTGGGAGTATGACTAACATAAACACAGATTTCAAGGAACCCTGAAACCACGGCTAGTGCCACAACGTGTCCCTCAGGACATCTTCTTGTGGAAACTGGACACTCTCCGATCTCAACACATCGCTGTGGCTGCTGCCCCCACAACTGACCTGTACACCAAAACAGAAAAATGGGCAAGAAATTCACAGCTAAGGAGAACATGTTGTTTTCTAGGTTTGGTTTATTTGTGTGTAATTAACAGGATACGATAAAGCATTAAGGAAAGTACACAGTCTGACTACGGACTTAAAAGATCTCAAAGGCATCTATCCCAAACAAACTGCTTCAAGTAAACAAAAAAATACATGAACTTTAAATGTAGAATTATAAGTCATAAGAACAATTACACCAGATACTGTGAAAACAAAATCAGCCTGTGAGTCAGGGGGGTCCAAGCAATGGGACCACCAAAGAAAGTAACCTGAGCATTAAATATGAGACAGTACAGGTTTTGCTACATGTACTGTTAAACCTTATCAACCTTCATACAGGGAAAAAGGAAATTTATAGATGAATAAAGTTGAATTACCTCCTGAGTGGTGTACCCAAAAAGCACAGCCCTGGGGTAATCCAAAGGGATACTGCAAATAGCTTAAGCTCCAACACAAGCAAGCCCTTTACGTGCTACGTGCAGCCATCAACTACAAATGAACTCTGCTGAACAAACCTTTGCCTTTCCTGACTGCTGTCAGGGCAGTCGTGTGTTAAGCCATGGCACAACAGATGCTTCTCAAAGCTATTTATATATGTTACTGCTGAGATATTGTACTACGGTGGTAAAGAAGATTACCTATGCAAAGCAAATCTAGTGCTAAAATTTATTCTGTGTTTTCCTTAATTATGTTAGCAGGTCCACTAAAAGATACTAGCTTTTTTTCCACATACCCTGCCTTCCTTTCTCTGCCCACAGATCCCAAGGTTCACGGGATCCCTTTGGTCACATTTGATATCTCAGGGCACTGATACCCAATGACTGCTTTCTATATTTTGACTTGACTGTAGAGAAAATAACCTTGTTTTCCGAGAAGAGCAGTGTTGACTACTCAAGGGACCCAGCTCCAGGGAACTGTCAGATGCAACTTGCCACAGGACCTTTGGGATGGAGAAGAGGTAGCAGAGAAGTGAGGAAAAGTCCTGTGCATCACGAGCCTGTCCACCTGAAAAGATTTGTCTGAGGGTCATTAACTACCTGACCAGCATAATCTCTTATAAACCAGTATAGGTAAGTTAAAGCATAGTCAGTGCACCTGCATGCACTTTCAGAGATGACTATCTGGAAAAATACTTCTCAACCTGTAATCACTACTGACTGTTCCTAGTTCTTCTCTATCACTACATTGAAAGCAGATGGCAAGGACGAGAAAAAAAGTAGGTGGAAATGAGAGAGAGTGAGATTTATACCCGATGCTTTTCTGATACACAAGAACCTAATTAATCAGAGACACAAAGCTGTATTGGAGTTGTAACCTCATTTCTTACCTTCCCCATTTATCAGCTGCCTTCCTACTCAGGCACAGAAGCACCTCTGAAGGTGGATGTATGACCACCTCCTGGCAGCCTCATAACGCTTCTAATTGCAGCAACTACTCAAAACTAACGTGACTTTACTTTCTTGCCCCTTTCTTTTAGGTGGTATGTTCTCTTTTGCTCGGTATATTAAGCAAAGCTATCTTCCATTTAAAGCCAAAAAATATTAACAGTTGGCCAACACTCAGACTTCTCTCAGCAAAAAACGGCAATCCGCTATGCAAGGATCAGAATACTATGCAGCCAGAGCCATTGGAGGGCCTCTGCATCCCGATGTCCAAGTACAACTGCTGTAGGTGGGCCTCAAAAGATGCAAGAAAGCTGCCTGTGGGGGCCGGGGGCCTGGCAGTAGCTGTTAAAAATCAGACTAAATCTCTATTCCCCAAGGCAAACAGCAAAATAGCGAAACCGCCAAGGAGGACTCATTACTGC